>NC_041398.2:166622674-166870174 GCF_900747795.2 Erpetoichthys calabaricus
TTTATATATATATATATATATATATATAATATACACACACACACATATAAACATATATATACATATACATATATACATATATATACATATCTACATATATATATACATATACACATCCACATATATATACATATATATATATGTATACACATATCAACATATATATATATATATATATATATATATATATATATATATATATATACACATACATACACACACACACACACACACATATATATATATATATATATATATATATATATATATATATATATATACACATACAGATATATATATATATATAGCAACATACCCGCGCTTCGCAGCGGAGAAGTAGTGTGTTAAAGAGGTTATGAAAAAGTAAAGGAAACATTTTAAAAATAACGTAACATGATTGTCAATGTAATTGTGTTGTCATTGTTATGAGTGTTGCTAAAGGAAACATTTTAAAAATAACGTAACATGATTGTCAATGTAATTGTGTTGTCATTGTTATGAGTGTATATGTATATATATATGACAGCAACACTCATAACAATGACAACACAATTACATTGACAATCATGTTACGTTATTTTTAAAATGTTTCCTTTACTTTTTCATAACCTCTTTAACACACTACTTCTCCGCTGCGAAGCGCGGGTATTTTGCTAGTAGATATATATATACACAAATATTATATATACATACATATACACACATACATGCAGTTTCAATAACATACAAATCAATATAAACAACATTTTCATCATTATCATATGAGAATATGAAGTAATACATAAGAAGCACATTTCATATAAATATAAATTATTAAACAGTAAAATCTTCTTCTGTAATTTGCTACCGTGACTATTCGTTTGTCTGTCCAGGATTTTAAATCACCTGTAGCTCGCAAACAGTTTCACCTATTGACTTGAAATCTGGTACACATATAGAACGTCACGTCTACTATCTGCTTTATGGGTGATGATTGTATTACTCTTTTTATCCATCCATCCATCCATTTTTCAACCCGCTGAATCCGAACACAGGGTCACGGGGGTCTGCTGGAGCCAATCTCAGCCAACACAGGGCACAAGGCAGGAAACAATCCTGGGTTTTTATCTTTATTTTATTTTATTGTAGAATCAACTCCTATCTGCACACACCAGGGCGGCCGTGGGCGCATGCGTATGGTGTATTCACTCCACGTTATCGTGCATTGCGCTGTCACTGGTGTTTTGATAAAAGAATTTGAACAACATATAAGAAGCGTATAAATTATTAAACAGTAAAACATTAACATTTAAGAAGTAAAGTTACATTAAGTACTACTGCAGTGCCTTCGGGTATACCTCATTTTTTGTTTGCCCATTACATGCTTTAATGTATACATTTTTTGGTGCACCTACCCGAGAACACGCGACATATAACCGAGCGTGGGAGAAGCATGGATTTTAAACACGCGTTGAGTTCATCTGCTTGTCTCCCTCATGAAATAACTGGTAATGTTTGACTAAAATCTACAGCGAGTAAAACGACATTACCTCTTATTTTTTTTTTTTTACGATCTCTGAGATCTTGCTTTTTTCGGTTCAAGGCTTCATAAGCTCTTTTATGTTCTATGGTGTACTTATCCCAACCCATCATCTTTGAATGTTGCAAGACTTTCGCCTTGTATGTAGATCAGGGTAATTACATTCATTGCATTCCTAGTCTGAATCACAATCTGATTGTATGGGTGGTTACCTGGCACTGTAGGGTTGCCACCTGTCCTTTAAAATACGGAATCGTCCCGTATTTGAGAATGAAATTGCGTGTCCCGTTTTGAATCAATACGGGACGGGATTTGTCCCGTATTTTTTTTATCATTTTTTTTAAAGCAGCGTCTCATGCAAATCATCCCACACGCATTTTATGAAAATGCCTCCTTTCCTACTTTTGATTGGGTAATACTTGATGTCATCGTTAGTTTGATTGGTCTTTTTAACTGTCCAGTGAGGAGGGCGGGTCTTTTAAGTAGAGTCTGCAAACTGTTGGCACTGGGATGTGGCACCCGCTGTAGTATGCGTCCCTTATTTTTTTGTATTAAAAGTGGTAACCCTACCTGGCAGGTAACACTTATGTTTGGTCATGAAGTCGTCTAAAATCCGCCACGTGCCCTCTTTTAATTGTGATTAGCAGATATATATAGCCAAATTCTCGCGCTTCGTTGCGGCGAAGTACTGCTTTTAATTTTTTAAGAAGAAAATAAAACCTTTTTAAACGGATCGAAAATATACCAATAACAATTTGTTAAGGATCTGTTTTTTTGTGAACCTCGCTTTTCACAGCTGTCCTGCTACGGCGTGTGTTTCGTTTATTTGACAGTATGTAGATCGTGGTAATTAAATTCATGGCATTCGTTTTCTGAATCACAATCTGACTGTATGGATGGTTACCTGCCAGGTTACGCTTGTGGTTGGGCAGGAAGTCGCCTTACATCCGCCACGTGCCCTCTTTCTGTTCCCAGAAGCTGATCATAGAATGGTTTTAATAGTTTACTTTCAAATAATGCAAAGAGTATGCGACACGTGTTTCTCCTTAATTCTGGGCTCATCAGGCATACACACTCACTGCATCCCCTCTCGAGAATCGAATATCGTCAGCGCCAGAGTTGAAGCCCCTAACGTTGCGGTCAGCAAGTGGGCTAACATCCGCCATGTGCCGTCTTTCAGTTGCGAGAAGCAGATCATAGAATGGTTGAAACTGTTGCCCCTAACGTTGCGCTACGGCGTGTGGTTCGTTTATACCTCGTGTCTTCTCATTAAACTTTTATCTCGCGAATATGTTATTGCAATCCGCAGCGGGAGCGTTTCTATAAACTTAATTTATACTTACGTTTTACACCGTGCTTTGTTTCCCTTATGAACATGCTTGTATGCTTCACTCTCTCCCTTCTCAATTGTTTAATGAATTTTTTGTTCTTCGCTGTTTGCGGCTCCTCCTTCATTTGTCCCTACTGCGTTCACAGTCTTTTCACGTGATTACGTGGGAGGCGTGATGACGTGACACTCAACTCCTCCTCCCACGGCCATCGAGCTGCCGTCCATTACAGTATATTGTGAAAAAAGAGGTTCCAGTTATGACCATTACGCGTTGAATTTCGAAATGAAACCTGCCTAACTTTTGTAAGTAAGCTGTAAGGAATCAGCCTGCCAAATTTCAGCCTTCCACCTACACGGGAAGTTGGAGAATTAGTGATGAGTGAGTCAGTCAGTCAGTGAGTGAGTGAATCAGTCAGTGAGGGCTTTGCTTTTTATTATTATATATACATATATATATATATAATGTGTGTGTGTGTATATATATATATATATATATATATATGTGTGTGTATGTATATATATATATATATATATATATATATATATATATATGTGTGTGTGTGTATATATAGGAGGACTTTTACAAAAAGGTGACGGAGATTTTCGTGGAGAAGGATAGGTGCATGGACTTCATCTATACTAAGAAAAGGCAAAGCCCTCACTGACTCACTCATCACTAATTCTCCAACTTCCCATGTAGGTAGAAGGCTGAAATTTGGCAGGCTCATTCCTTACAGCTTACTTACAAAAGTTAAGCAGGTTTCATTTCAAAATTCTACGCGTAACGGTCGACAACATCCGCCATGTTAAACTTTCTTATTTATGGCCCCATCTTCACGAAATTTGGTAGGCGGCTTCCCTGCGCTAACTGAAACCGATGTACGTACTTATTTCGGTGGTATGACGCCACTGTCAGCCGCCATATTGAACTTTCCAATGGTCTTTGTTAGTTATGGGCCCATCTTCAAGAAATTTGGTACGCGGGTTTCCAATGCTAACTGAATCCTACTTTACGTACATATATACGTCCATAGCCTGCAGCTCGGTTGCCATGTGAGGCGGTGTTGGGTCCCCCATCCTCACGCCTCCCACTTAGTTGGCTGCCTGCCTATATAAGGCCGTCCATCGCTCCGGTCTCTTCATTCCCTTCCTTGCTTTGCCACGGTATTCACGTCTCCCTGCTGAAAACAGCAACCTTTTTATTTAATCCACGGCTTCTCCACTGTTTTATTGTTCGTTTATTACAATTATAGTTATTGTGTAGGTATTTTAGACTTGGTTTACTTTGTTCAGATACCCATTTCCTTTATTGTTCCAACCGTACCCCCATTAACATGTCTATCGAGGTGATCACCATCGATCAAAGAACTGTCACTTACCGAGTGGTTTCCATGCCCGGAGATGGCGACTGCCTTTTCCATTCTCTGTGTTACATATTGCACGGCCATATCAGGCTCACTCTTGATATCCGGAGGAACATTGTGTCTTATGTATTGAATGACTGGGACAGGTTCAAGGTGTGGACTGATGACGGTACAAGAGATAATTATACTACAAAGGAGCACTATAACAACAACAACATTTATTTATATAGCACATTTTCATACAAAAAAGTAGCTCAAAGTGCATTACATAATGAAGAAAACAAAAATAAAAGACAAAGTAAGAAATTGAAATAAGGCAACATTAGTTAACATAGAATAGAGAAAGGTCCAATGGCCAGGGAGGACAGAAAAAACAAACAAAAAAAAATCCAGACGGCTGGAGAAAAAAATAAAATCTGCTGGGGTTCCAGGCCACAAGACCGCCCAGTCCCCTCTGGGCATTCTACCTAACAAATATGAAATAGTCCTCTATATAAGAGTGAAATGCTTAAGCCCTTCACCTGTGGTTCTGCATGTGAGTTGATGGCTGCCGCTGAATTGTTCGGTTGTCGCTGTGTACCGAAATGGCCAAATATTTTACATCTTTGGACAACCGCCAATGCCTCTTAAACATCTTAGGTTCACAGGTGACGATTTGAGTAGTGGACACTTTGATGTTTATGAATGTTTAACTTCGCATCCAGCTTTTGAGAGTTTATCGATGAAACCCATTTCAATTCAAACGCCTCCAATTTCCAGTAAGGCTCAGCTTCGCAATGACAATTAGTAAGTCTCAGGGACAGACCCTACAAAAGGTTGGCATTGATTTGAGGCAAGATTGCTTTTCACATGGCCAGCTATACGTTACATGCTGAAGAGTAAGCTCAGCGCACAGCTTGGTCATATTACAACCGGAGGGCTGAACTGACAACGTGGTATACAAAGAGATCCTTAACAAATAATTATTGGTATATTTTCCCTCAGTTTAAAAAGGTTTACTTTTCTTCTTAATAAAAATTTTAAAGCAGTACTTTGCCGCTGCGAAGCGCGGGTATTTTGCTAGTTTACAAATAAATCGTTTATGGTCTTACCTTTTCAATTTTATGAAAAATGAGAACCGACTAAGAAAAAGAAAAATCCAATATTTAAAAACTAAATTTTGACCTTAAATAAAAATATTCTTTTGTTTTTCTTGTCTTGGCTGCAGTCGGGTCATAATCTGGATCTTGAGTTGGTTTGTCATGTGGTGGGTGCGGCAATGCACTGTATTAGTGCGTGCTCCAAACCTCCTCCTCTTCCTCCTTTTGTTGAACAGTCTGTACTAAAATTGATTTAAGCATCAGAATTAAAAGCTTTTAAAAACAACTAAATCAATTAAGGTCAAAATTGAAATCCATTTTTTTTGTACACCACTTGTATCGAATGAGTTTGAATTGTGAAATTGCAACGACAAATTTAGAGCACATGGAGGGTGCAGAACAAATGCGCTCTCACGCTGCTATAAATGTAATGTTCTTTCTTAGCCAAATATACCTTACCTATGTGTGTGTAAAGAATGCTGATGAGATATGAAACTTAACCAGTAGTCAATGTGCGTGCTGCCAATTGAATAGTGAATAAGCTACTCTTTTGGGTTCATATATTTGTAAATCTGACTGTGAAGGAGTCAGTGCCTCACCAGCCGTGAACCTCACCACACGTCACTGCCCTTCAGTACTGGCAGCAGAAATTGTCAACGTACAGTCTGCTGGCGCCAGTAGGTAGGATTTCATCTGTGCACCTGCATTACAGACGCTCATCAAGCAAATATTTTTACTGTGTGGCTATCTGCGCAATGGACGTTGTTGCAACATGAAAAAATCTCTCTAAATGCTTGCTTGTTTAAAGCTTAACAGCAACGTGCTTGCACAGACTGGTTTCTTGTGTTGAAACAGTTGATCTTGCTGACTGTACTCAATTGGCCACTTAATCTGCTTGATAGTCAAGCAGTGTTTAACAGCATTATGAACTGTGAGTGTATTTTGTTGACTGAAACATAACTGGCATTGAAATATGTGTAGGCCAGCATTTGTGGTCTTGCAATAGAGAAAAAAAAAAACTAAAATTGTACTAATATTATGTAAAAAAGCCAGAACTAAATAAAATAAAAACTAAAATTTTAAACACAGAACTAAATAAAAATAAAAATTGTTGACTCCATTGAAAACTACAACAAAATAAAAATAAATTTTATAAAATAAAATAAAAACTAAAACTACAATTAATATCAGAACTGAAATATCACTGCACCCATTGAGAGCTCCATATTAGCATTTATTTATTTCTGCAGAATGTTTGAGGAACCTGACGACGATTTAACAGCGCTGCAGGCTTCAATGGAAAGACTGCTGCAGGAACATCCAAGTGAGGAGTACAGTGAAGATGATGATGTTGCATTCAATAAAAATCATGCAGATGCTGTTGATGGTACTGAAGCTGACATCAATGGAGTCAGTGATGGAGAGGAAGATAACCGCCTCAGCACTGAGAGTGATCTTAATGAAGAGTGGCATTCAGGTAGTAATCAGCAAAGTATTGATTCTCTGAACTGTTTTTTGTTAATTGCTGTAAATTTCTGTTGACACATTAGAAAATAGCATCACTAAACGTTTTGGGTATTTGAAGTGTTATTACATTTTTTTTTAAAATTGTGATCATTTAATACATGAGACATGTTAAATTCATTCAGACCACTGAATTTAGCATTCTTGCTGTTTAAAGCATATTAAGAAATTTGGAGCATATTATGGAGAATATGTATGTATAAACCATAGAAGTAATATTAAAGTTGTCCATATTTAATATTTATTCTCAATCTGTAGATGACTCAGATGTTGATGTTGCAAGTGATGGTGATCAAGATAGTATTTTCAGCCGACTAGAAGCACTAAGGCTCAACCTGGAACAAGAAATGGGTTTTGAGAATTTCATTGAGGCCTACAATAAAATAAAGGTATGCTGAAATATTTCCATGTGAGTAACATAAGTTAAAATGTACTTTAATCATTCTAGTATACTAATCGTTAAAAAGGAGCACCACAATATTAATAAATTTTATGTAAGCCATAATTTAAATACTCGCAGGTATGGAAAAATGGTTTAAGGAAGGATATTAATAATTAACTGTTTTGTTATATTATCAATAAAAGCAGGCATATGTGTCAGTACCAAGAAAAGGGTATCGTCGATATTCATTTACAGCATATTGCGTTCATATGAACAATGTGGATATTCAACTGTAACTGATTTATAGTGTCCTCTACTATACCGATTAAGCAGAATGAGAGAATTTCCTTAAAAGCACTCCACTATAAGGTGATGTAAAAAGAAATATACAGTTTATTTAAAATGTTTCTACTTTTATAGCAGTTTTTTTTTTTTTTATCCCTAATAGTAGTCTACTGAAATCATCAGAATTATAAAATATTACATACATGAAAAGCTGTGTGCAGCACCTGGCCTTGGAAAACAACTTTGCAACGGAGAAAAATTAAAATGAAACTCATTACCCTTGATAGATTCAGATATGCATGAGTGCTTCCCAAATTATGTTAAGCAGTCATCTGATGATTTCATTTCTGTGATCAAACATAAGTTTTATCCAGAATAGATTGCATGCCTTGTGATTGATGCTGTTTGGCACCTTTAAGTGGATTAAGTAAGTTCAGAAATGCGTGCTTAAATAAACAGAATAATTTGTAAAAACAATTCTGGCAACTGTCTGGTTGTCCACAATCCGGTATATGATTGGGCTACTTTACTTTCACATTTGGGTTCCCAGAGGGTCGTATTGGTTTTTATTCAAATCTATATTTTCTTTCAGGGAATTCCTACAAGAAGGTAAGTGTCTAACTTTTTTTCCGCGCATTGAAGTAAACCTGCAAGTCAATCAAAAGCAATAATGGTACCTTTTACATACCAAGGTTGTCTTAAATCATAAGTTTCTACAATTGTTTGCTCTCTTTTATTTGGAAAATATGCAGTTATTACCATTGGATAGCTGTGGTTCATACCATTCCAGTAATGTGTAGTTGTTAATGATTGGTCATTTGTACAACATGACACAGCTTTGCACAAAAGGCATCAAATAAATTGGGTTCAGGACAGCTTAGTATTATATAGTTACTCACTAAACTGGTGTGATGTAGCAAAACCATGGAGATTGTTTGGTTAACGTGTAATGAGACTTGAAGTTTATACTAGGGAAATGTCATCTTCAGAAAAAAGAAAAATATACTGTAAAGTTGTGGAAATCATTGAATGCCAGTGATAAGGAATATGAAGACCCTGAGTCAGATTCTGATCACCATTTTGACTCTATTGAGAATGACACATAGTGCTAATACTTGATTTGTTCATATTGCTTATAGTAACTTTGAAGTGTGACAGCATACAGTTTTACAGTTCAAACTCCATTTACCATACCCAGATGCTGTCTGCTGCACATTATCCCCCATGTTAGTTTTCTGAGTAATGCTCTTCCAGTTTCAATATAGAGTACCGCCAACATTTCTAAGCATACCGGAGAGTACTGTTGTGCTGTACTCATGCCTCAATTTCACATGGGGACACACTCCCACACTTCGACTGAATGCCACTGTATTTCGTACAACACATGATTTCATAAGGGTCCTCTTTTTTTTATCATATGTACTTTTTTTGCAGTGCTTGAGGTTTCACAGAGACATCCCCCAGCCTACTCCCCAAACACTGTTTGATCAAATGTCACTGTGTCATACCAGTCATAATTTCAGGAGGGACTGCTCTTCTATTGAATATACTTGTTTTGTAGCACTTCACGAGCACACCCGCCCACCACTGTTCAATCTAATGCTAGTGATGCTATAAAAAAAAATACAAGAGTTACCTCTAATTTGGTTCCACTTCAAGAACTGTTTCTGGTTATACCAGTTTTCCTCCAGCATGCCAAGCATGTGCTGTGTCTTAGGTTGACTGGGCAGTCTATATTGGCCCCTGTGTGAATGGTTTAGGTGTGTGTGAGAGAGAAAGAAAGAGTGTGACTAACTCTGGATTCCTGCCCAGGGCTGTCAGAAAAGGCATTTGGGGGGGGGGGGGGGGGGGGTTGGGTATTGGGTGTACAGTTTATTTATTATGAACATGTTCTTCTTAAGTTTGCATATGCTGGATTTACAGTGCATCCGGAAAGTATTCACAGCGCATCACTTTTTCCGCATTTTATGTTACAGCCTTATTCCAAAATGGATTAAATTCATTTTTTTCCTCAGAATTCTACACACAACACCCCATAATGACAACGTGAAAAAAGTTTACTTGAGGTTTTTGCAAATTTATTAAAAAAAAAAACAAAACTGAGCAATCTCACATGTACATAAGTATTCACAGCCTTTGCTCAATATTTTGTCGATGCACCTTTGGCAAAAATTACAGCCTCAAGTCTTTTTGAATATGATGGCACAAGCTTGGCACACCTATTCTTGGCCAGTTTCGCCCATTCCTCTTTGCAGCACCTCTCAATCTCCATCAGGTTGGATGGGAAGTGTCGGTGCACAGCCATTTTAAGATCTCTCCAGAGATGTTCAATTGGATTCAAGTCTGGGCTCTGGCTGGGCCACTCAAGAACATTCACAGAGTTGTCCTGAAGCCACTCCTTTGATATCCTGGCTGTGTGCTTAGGGTCGTTGTCCTAAGATGAAACGTCGCTCCAGTCTGAGGTCAAGAGCGCTCTGGAGCAGGTTTTCATCCAGGATGTCTCTGTACATTGCTGCAGTCATCTTTCCCTTTATCCTGACTAGTCTCTTAGTCCCTGCCGCTGATAAACATCCCCACAGCATGATGCTGCCACCACCATGCTTCACTGTAGGGATGGTATTGGGCTGGTGATGAGCGGTGCCTGGTTTCCTCCAAATGTGACACCTGGCATTCACACCAAAGAGTTCAATCTTTGTCTCATCAGACTAGAGAATTTTCTTTCTCATGGTCTGAGAGTTCTTCAGGTGCCTTTTGGCAAACTCCAGGTGGGCTGCCATGTGCCTTTTACTAAGGAGTGGCTTCCGTCTGGCCACTCTACCATACAGGCCTGATTGGTAGATTGCTGCAGAGATGGTTGTCCTTCTGGAAGGTTCTTCTCTCTCCACAGAGGACCTCTGGAGCTCTGACAGAGTGACCATCGGGTTCTTGGTCACCTCCCTGTCTAAGGCCCTTCTCCCCCGATCACTCAGTTTAGATGGCCGGCCAGCTCTAGGAAGAGTCCTGGTGGTTTTGAACTTCTTCCATTTACGGATGATGGAGGCCACTGTGCTCATTGGGACCTTCAAAGCAGCAGAAATTTTTCTGTAACCTTCCCCAGATATGTGCCTCGAGACAATCCTGTCTCGGAGGTCTACAGACAATTCCTTTGACTTCATGCTTGGTTTGTGCTCTGACATGAACTGTCAACTGTGGGAACTTATATAGACAGGTGTGTGCCTTTCCAAATCATGTTCAATCAACTGAATTTACCACAGGTGGACTCCAATTAAGCTGCAGAAACATCTCAAGGATGATCAGGGGAAACAGGATGCACCTGAGCTCAATTATGAGCTTCATGGCAAAGGCTGTGAATACTTATGTACATGTGCTTTCTCAATTTTTTTATTTTTAATTAATTTGCAAAAATCTCAAGTAAACTTTTTTCACGTTGTCATTATGGGCTGTTGTGTGTAGAATTCTGAGGGAAAAATGAATTTAATCCATTTTGGAATAAGGCTGTAACATAACAAAATGTGGAAAAAGTGATGCGCTGTGAATACTTTCCGGATGCACTGTATGTCCAAGTTTCTGTTGATGGCGTTCTCATTTGATAGGACAAACTTCAAAAAGAATCGCAACACGTATACAGGAACATCGCAACGCCATTAGAAGAACAGACTCACTATCATTGATCTATACGCATACTAAATCAACAGGACATATATTTAACTGGGACAATGTACAAGTAAAATGTAAGGCCAGTACTAAAAGTGCCAGAGAGCTGGCCAAATCTTGGCAATCAAACGCCATCAACAGACACTTGGACATAAATCCAGCATATGCAAACTTAAGAAGAACATGTTCATAAGAAATAAACTGTACACCCAGTACCCCCCCCCCAATGCCCCCCCCCCCCCCGATCACACTGACTTAGCCAAACCCCACATAATTTTTTGCTATATATTGCCTTTGATTCTTGTAAGTCTAAGCATTATCCTCTGATGAAGACCCCTGGCAGGGGTTAAAAGCTCAGGCATAAAAATTACTTTATGATACGTGATTCATTTTTCTCCCTTTGTGGATCTCCAGCTGCAAATATGCAAACCGTATCACAGACCTTCTCTTCTATATATACATACTAGCAAAATACCCGCGCTTCGCAGCGGAGAAGTAGTGTGTTAAAGAGGTTATGTAAACATATATATACATAAACATATATACATATATATACATATACACATCCACATATATATATATATACATATATCAACATATATATACACACATACATATACACACATACATACACATATATATATACATATACATATTTGTATATCTACATATATATACACATATATACATATACATATTTGTATATATACATATATATACATATACATATTTGTATATCTACATATATATACACATATATACATATATATACATATACATATTTGTATATCTACATATATATACACATATATACATATATATACATATACATATTTGTATATCTACATACATACACATATATCTATCTATATATCATATATATATATATATAGCTGATTACCCAGTGGATTCGCTCACTGAGTGCAAGAGAAAAAAATGAAATGTATGTATAAAATAAGTTTAATTGCCAAATTTATTTTTCCACAAATAAAGAGCACTTACAATAACATAGAAATCAATATAAACAACATTAACATCATTATCATATGAGAATATGAAGTAATATATAAGAAGCACATTGCATATAAATATAAATTATTAAACAGTAAAATGTTCTTCTATAATACGCTACTGTGGCTATTCGTTTGTCTGTCCAGGATTTTAAATCAGCTGTAGCTCGCAAACCGTTTCACCTATTGACTTGAAATTTGGTACACATATACTACGTCACGTCAACTATTCGCTTTCCCACACATATGAACATATAGATATATATACATATATACACATACATATACACACACATACACATATATACATATACATACATAGTGCGTTGCAACACGGGCTGTGATTGTTACATGGGAGGGAGAGGACAAATCACAGCTTCCCGCTTTCTAATCGGGCTTGTGATTGCTGCTTTGACGGATGCCCAGATCCCACAGTATTTCCCCTTAGGAGAGGCGTTAGGCAAGTGTAATTGAATAGCGGTGCTGCAAGTTATTACTCTTTTTATCTTTATTTTATTTTATTGTAGAATGAACTCACAGCTGCGCGCACCAGTGCGTGCGTGGCGGATGCGTACGGCTGCCGTTTTCATTGTCTACCACCTTCGCTAATCATTCTTGAGGCAGATTGAAGACTTAAGTGCCAGCTTAACTGAAAAATTAAAGAAAACATACTAAGTTTTAAAAAAAATCAGTTTTAACGGGAAAGATGCCGACGAAAGAAGAGAAGCAGCGGGACGCTAGGGTGAAGAGCTGCTCATTAAGCAGCAAGCGCATCAACCTCTGAGCAAACGAATGGTAAACGTACAGAGAAAGAGGATAAATAACATGAATGCTCATGTCAAGTGTATTCACTCCACGTTATCGTGCAGTGCGCTGTTACTGGTATTTTGATAAAAGAATCTGAATAACATACAAGAAGCGTATAAATCATTAAACAGTAAAACATTAACATTTAAGAAGTAAAGATACATTGAGTACTACTGTAGTGCTTTCGGGTATAGTACATTTTTTGTTTGCCCATTACATGCATAAATGTATACATTTTTTGGTGTACCTACCCAAGGACACGCGACATGACCCGGCAGTTAAAAATTTATTGCTCCAGCAATTTTAACTCTGTTACAAAGTCAACTAATATGGTATTGCAAACGGCAGCGGGAGCGTTTCTATAAACTCAATTTAAACTTACTGTTTACACCGTGCTTTGAAGATGCATAGTATGCGACACGTGTTTCGCCGTAATTGTGGGCTCATCAGGAGTACACAGTCACTGCACTCCCTTACGGGAATCGATCCTCGGACGTAGAGGCGAAGCCCCTAACGTTGTGCCACGGCGTGTGGTTCGTTCATTTGACAGCATGTAGATCGGGGTAATTACATTGCAGGCATTCGTAGTCTGATTCACAATCTGATTGTATGGGTGGTTACCTACCAGGTAACGCTTGTGGTTGGTGAGCAAGTCGGCTAACTTCTGCCACGGTGCTCTCTTTCAGTTGCGTGAAGCAGATCATACAATGGTTGAAATAGTTTAATATATATAGCAAAATCACCGCGCTTCGCAGGAGCGAATATGGTATTGCAAACGGCAGCGTTTCTATAAACTTAATTTAAAGTTACGGTTTATACCGTGCTTTGTTTCATATTCTTTTCCTACCTTATCAATTCTGTGATGTGTTTTTTGAACAGGTTTGATTCATGGAAGTGATCACTCCTGCTGCGTTCAGTCACTTCACGTGAGCCGCTTTCTTTTGTGATGTTGTGATGTCCACGGGTTTATTTAATGTTAGCTAAGACCCGGCAGTTAAAAGTTTCTCGCTACAGCAATTTTAACTCTGTTACAAAGTGATGCAAACTCTCGTTTATACCTCGTGTCTTCTCATTAAACTTGTATCTCGCGAATATGGCATTGCAAACGGCAGCGGGAGCGTTTCTATAAAGTTAATTTAAGGTTACGGTTTACACCGTGCTTTTTTATACCTCGTGTCTTCTCATTAAACTTGTATCTTGCGAATATGGTATTGCAAACGGCAGCGGGAGCATTTCTATAAAGTTAATTTAGACTTACGGTTTACACCGTGCTTTTTTATACCTCGTGTCTTATGAAGATGCTTGTATGCGTCACTCACTTGCTTCTTATTGTTTCGCTGCCTTTTCAATTGTGTAATGAATGTTTTCTTCAGCGCTCTTTGGGGCTCCTCCTTCTTTTCTACGTACTGAGTTCACAGTCAGTTCACGTGATTACATGGGAGGCGTGATGACGCGACACGCAACTCAGTCTCCTACGGCCATCTTGCTGCCTTCCATTACAGTATATGGACAAAAAAGAGGTTCCAGTTATGACCATTACGCGTATAATTTTGAAATGAAACCTGCCTAACTTTTGTAAGTAAGCTGTAAGGAATGAGCCTGCCAAATTTCAGCCTTCCACCTACACGGGAAGTTGGACAATTAGTGATGAGTGAGTCAGTCAGTCAGTGAGTGAGTGAGTGAGTGAGGGCTTTGCCTTTTATTATTATAGATACATATATATATATATATATATATATATATATATAGCTTACCTCTATTGTTATGCATAAGTATGGGCATGCTTGAGAAAATTAGTTACTTTGTTGATTTTTGAAATGAAAAGTTTTAAACAACAACCCCTGCAACACGAACACAAATTTTAATGAAGTGTTACATTTTGTTTTCCATGACCTTAAACACAGAAAAAAAATCAAATATAAATTGTGATTTTAGCAAAGATGTGGGCACAACCAACCCATAAGTACTTTGTTACCCCACATTTGGCAGATATCACAGCATGCACATACGTTTTGTAGCCTGCTGTGAGTGTTTCTATTCTAGGCAGTGGAATTTTTGCCCATTTTTTCCTTGATGATTGCACCTCAGACCCTCCAACGTCGGGTCCTTGGGTTGCCACCTTGAGAGGCACACATGGCCTTTAGACTGCAGTTCTTTTGCAGCCACTTCCACGACTGAGGCTTTGAATAAGGCCCATTCAGACTCTATTTCCCTAGCCTCCCCCAGGATGCAGGAAAAACTCTTTCAGAGGTTGGAGTTTAAAGTCCTCTGGACAAGGGCGTTCCCCAAACATCACCAGTCCATGCTCCCTATTTGCTTGGGCTTTTCCAGGTCTGTCCAGGCACCTACCCCACCATCTGACCCAACTCACCACCAGGTTGTGATCAGTTGATGGGTGAAGTGAAGGGATAGACCTAAGTATCCAAAACATACACCCGCAAATTTGATGATACGATTATGAACTTGATCATAGATCTTTGTCCTAAGGTGCTCTGGTACCAAGTACATGTATGAGCCACCTTATGTTCTAACATGTTGTTTGCTATGGACAAACCATGCCTAGCACAGAAGTCCAATAACAAAACACTGGTTGGATTTAGATCAGGGAGGCTGTTCCTCCCAATCATGCCTTTTCAGGTGTCTCCATCATTACCCACATGGGTGTTGAAATCTCTCAGCAGAACTATGGAGTCCCCACCTTGGGACCCTTTCCAGGATCTCGGCCAGTGCCTCCAAAAAAGCTTAGTTCTCCGAACTGACATTTGGTGTATAGGGAAATATAGTAAACAAGAGTCCTCCCCTCCGTGACCTTCAGCCACTCGGAGGAATCCCTTTCATTATCCTGGACAAACTCCAACATGGCATTGACCAGGCAGGGACTTGGTAAGGAGTCCAGTCCTGGCTGACGCCTTTCCTCCAGGACAAGTTCAGAGTAAAGAAGACTCCAGCCTCGTTAGAGGGGTTTGGTTCCAGAACCAAGCAAATGAGTGGACATGAGCCCAACTATATCTAGCTTAGAGCTCTCCACCTCACCCACCAATTCCGGCTCCTACCCCCTTCAGAGACATGACATTCCACTTCACAAGATTCAGTTTGTGTGTCTTGGTTTCAGTCTGCTAAGGCCTCTGTCTTTGATTGGCACTCAGTTCACATTGGACCACGCCCTTATTCCTCCTGCAGGTGGAGGGCCCACAGGAGCCAATATACAGTACATACTTCATATACATACTTTCTTCTTCTTCTTCCATGCTCCCACTTCAGATTGGGGAGCCTCTTGAACCCGACACCGTTGATAGTCATGACTGGGATGAGCTTGCCAGACAAAACATACATTTGGCAAGGGGTAGGTGCAAAAAAGGTGCTCAGTGCTTTTATTAGAATAAAATCAGAACCGTGTTCAAAAGTCCACTGTTCAATCTTCAGTAAATAAGTAATTCAGTAAAACAAAGGTGCTTTGACAGTGGTGGCATGGTGGCGCAGTGGTAGCACTGCTGCCTCGCAGTAAGGAGACCTGGGTTCGCTTCCCGGGTCCTCTCTGCGTGGAGTTTGCATGTTCCCCTGTGTCTGCGTGGGTTTCCTCTGGGTGCTCCGGTTTCCTCCCACAGTCCAAAGACATGCAGGTTAGGTGCATTGGTGATCCTAAATTGTCCCTAGTGTGTGTGTGTGTGTGTGTGTGTGTGTCCTGCGGTGGGCTGGCACCCTGCCAGGGGTTTCTTCCTGCCTTGCTCCTTGTGTTGGCTGGAATTGGTTCCAGCAGACCCACCGTGACAGGATATAGCGGTTTGGACGATGACTGACTGACTGCTTTGAAAATTAAAATCCAATGAATAGAAAATCCATTTAAACAAGGTTAAAACATAGGCATTTATGTCCAATGAGCCTCGGTAATCTGACTTCTCTTTAGCTCTCCCTTTCCAGACCTTGCATCCCGAGAAGTCCCCCAGCAGGCACAGACAACCTTTTTTTCCTGATTCCCCATCGACAATCCTGTGGAGTCTGGGGAAAGCTGCCGAGCCCCTCTCCATACCCACCACTACCAATCCGTTGGCTCCTCCCGGCAAGAGCACAATTCTGAGCATAGTGGTCGCTCCTGCTACTTGGACACTCTACAGGATTAACTCCTCAGCCCTCTCCTGAGCGCCAGCCACACACTTCTTCCTGGGGCACTACTCCCGTCCGCCTGCTTCCTCTCATTGCACCTGCTCACTCTTGCCTGGTTTTCCCACATTAACCTCCGTGCCATTTTCCTTTCGTTTCTCTTCTCTTTTTTCCAATCCTATGCTCCCCTTTTATATACTGGTGAAAGTTACAGGTGCGATTGCTTAAGTGCTGCCCTGTGATGATAACAAGACAGACTGCCCGCATGTGCCAGCAAGGCATGGCTGGCTGACCACCTCACACCAACCCAGAGATGAGCCGTCTTCTCAGACAGCCACTCGCACTTGTTCCACTCCCCAGCATGAGGGCTTCCTTTATTTATTTTGAAACGCTCCGACAACCATGGACCTCTCTTACCATGTACCTCCTCCCTTAAAGTCGCCAGTTGTACAAGAATGCTCCACACCTTCACCAACCCACTGTAATTGACGGCTCAAGTCCACAGTGTGGCCTTACACTGCACTAAAACCAAATACATAACAAAAGCACTAAAACAAACCCCTTAAAATGAAAACCCAAGCCCCATTCGTAAAGACAGGACATTACTTCAATTTCATTGTTCCTTTGTAAAAGTGACAATGACAATAAAGATCTATCTATCTAAAAGAATAGGAACATTTAAAATGACACTGAAACAAACAAGAAAAAGTAAGTGTCCATTAAAAAGTTCAGTTCTTAAAACGTCCTCTTCCAGCTTGAGTGTTGTGGGTTCTTTAAAAGGCAGGCAACTCTCCTGCTTGCTGTTCCTTTGTCTAGTCTTCAGTCCTCACCACCTTGGTTGATCCGACTGCTGCCACCTAATGTGACAGTGAGGGTCGGCTCAATGCTCCCACTTCAGCTTTGAATGCGCCATGTGTCAATAATGGTAATCATTGAGTTTTCAGTCAGTAAGTTATCAAAAATGTCAAACTTTTTCTCATATCAACATTTTGATGTTATGTACTATACCTATAAAGGTACTAGTATGCAAAAGTGAGCCTATTAGGTGCCTTAGTTCTTGAGATATGGTCTTGTGAAATTGATGAAAAAATAAAGCTGTGTCAAATTTAACACCCCTCTCCCCTCACAAAATTGGCTGTATCTTAGAAATTATTGATCTTACATCAAAATAATTTTACAGGGCGTCTCCTGGATAACATGGGTACACCTTGCACTTTTTCAAATTTTTTTGAGACTGAAATGCATGGGATTTCTTTAAAACTGGTTGATTTAACATGGAATGACCCAGATAACTAATATAAATTATATATATATATAAAATATATATTTAGCTGACTGATAGGCTGAGTTTACATTCAGCAACACCGGTACACCTCCTGTAACACTCTTAATTGTAATAGGAGGATTATTTGAACAAATCATTTATGCTGTTTTGGCTCTTGGTACAAGTGGAAAAGTGTCATTACCGTACATATGATCTTGGTGTTGATAACTTTAAATGTTATTGTCTTTTGTTAGGCTATACATGAAGATGAAGATGAGAACATTGACATTGGTTCCAGTATAGTGAAGAGTATTCTCGGCAATGAACATTTGCACTTGTACCCGAAGATCCTTCACCTTGTAATGGCTGATGGGGCATATCAAGAAGGTATGTTCCAGGTTTTCTTCACATTTGCAGGATAAAACTGTTTCTATTGTGCATGAATTATTCATAAGAAGTTACAGTGCAATTATCCATCCATCCATTGTCTCCCGCTTATCCGAGGTCGGGTCGCGGGGGCAGCAGCTTGAGCAGAGATGCCCAGACTTCCCTCTCCCCGGCCACTTCTTCTAGCTCTTCCGGGAGAATCCTAATGCGTTCCCAGGCCAGTCGAGAGACATAGTCCCTCCAGCGTGTCCTGGGTCTTCCCCGGGGCCTCCTCCCGGTTAGACGTGCCCGGAACACCTCACCAGGGAGGCGTCCATGAGGCATCCTGATCAGATGCCCGAGCCACCTCATCTGACTCCTCTCGATGCGGAGGAGCAGCGGCTCTACTCTGAGCCCCTCCCGGATGACTGAGCTTCTCACCCTATCTTTAAGGGAAAGCCCAGACACCCTGCGGAGGAAACTCATTTCAGCCGCTTGTATTCGCGATCTCGTTCTTTCGGTCACTACCCATAGCTCATGACCATAGGTGAGGGTAGGAACATAGATCGACTGGTAAATTGAGAGCTTCGCCTTGCGGCTCAGCTCCTTTTTCACCACGACAGACCGATGCAGCGCCCGCATTACTGCGGATGCCGCACCGATCCGCCTGTCGATCTCGCGCTCCATTCTTCCCTCACTCGTGAACAAGACCCCGAGATACTTGAACTCCTCCACTTGGGGCAGGATCTCGCTACCAACCCTGAGAGGGCACTCCACCCTTTTCCGGCTGAGGACCATGGTTTCGGATTTGGAGGTGCTGATTCTCATCCCAGCCGCTTCACACTCGGCTGCGAACCGATCGAGAGAGAGCTGAAGATTACGGCCTGATGAAGCAAACAGGACAACGTCATCTGCAAAAAGCAGTGACCCAATCCTGAGCCCACCAAACCGGACCCCCTCAACGCCCTGGCTGCGCCTAGAAATTCTGTCCATAAAATTTATGAACAGAATCGGTGACAAAGGGCAGCCCTGGCGGAGTCCAACTCTCACTGGAAACGGGTTCGACTTACTGCCGGAAATGCGGACCAAGCTGTGGCACCGATCGTACAGGGACCGAACAGCCCTTATCAGGGGAGCCGGTACCCCATACTCTCGGAGTACCCCCTACAGGATTCCCCGAGGGACACGGTCGAATGCCTGCCACCTTATCGTGGTGGAGGGGTTTGCGTGTCCCAATGATCCTAGGAGCTCTGTTGTCCGGGGCTTTATGCCCCTGGTAGG
This sequence comes from Erpetoichthys calabaricus, assembly GCF_900747795.2. Classification (NCBI taxonomy): domain Eukaryota; kingdom Metazoa; phylum Chordata; class Cladistia; order Polypteriformes; family Polypteridae; genus Erpetoichthys; species Erpetoichthys calabaricus. The sequence goes on from NC_041398.2 coordinate 166,642,638, forward strand.
GCCACCCAAGGCAAACTGGTCCTAGGTGAGGGATGAGACAAAGAGCAGTTAAACAAACCTCCTATGATGAAAAACAATTTTGGACGGCGTTTTCCCTTGCCCGGACGCAGGTCACCGGGGCCCCACTCTGGAGCCAGGCCTGGAAGTGGGGCTCGATGGCGAGCGCCTGGTGGCCGGTCTGCACCCATGGTGCTCGGCCGGGCACAGCCCGAAGAGGCAACGTGGGTCCCCCTTCCCATGGGCTCACCACCTATGGGAGGGGCCAAGGAGGTCGGGTGCAGTGTGAGTTGGGTGGTGGCCGAAGGCGGGGACCTTGGCAGTCCGATCCTCGGCTACAGAAGCTGGCTCTTGGGACGTGGAATGTCACCTCTCTGAAGGGGAAGGAGCCTGAGCTAGTGCGCGAAGTTGAGAGGTTCCATCTAGATATAGTCGGACTCACCTCGACGCACAGCTTGGACTCTGGAACCAATCTCCTTGAGAGGGGCTGGACTCTGTACCACTCTGGAGTTGCCCCCGGTGAGAGGCGCCGAGCGGGTGTTGGTATACTTATTGCCCCCCAACTTGGAGCCTGTACATTGGGGTTTACCCCGGTGGACGAGAGGGTAGCCTTTCTTCACCTTCGGGTGGGGGGACGGGTCCTAACTGTTGTTTGTGCGTATGCACCGAACAGCAGTTCGGAGTACCCACCCTTTTTGGAGTCCCTGGAGGGGGTGCTAGAGGGCATACCTTCTGGGGACTCCCTCGTTCTGCTGGGAGACTTCAATGCTCACGTGGGTAATGACAGTGAGACCTGGAAGGGCGTGATTGGGAGGAATGGCCCCCCCGATCTGAACCCGAGCGGTGTTTTGTTATTGGACTTCTGTGCTCGTCACGGATTGTCCATAACGAACACCATGTTCAAGCATAGGGGTGTTCATATGTGCACTTGGCACCAGGACACCCAAGGCCTCAGTTCGATGATCGACTTTGTGGTCGTGTCGTCGGACTTGTGGCCACATGTCTTGGACACTCGGGTGAAGAGAGGGGCGGAGCTGTCAACTGATCACCACCTGGTGGTGAGTTGGCTTCGATGGTGGGGGAGGATGCCTGTCAGGCCTGGTAGGCCCAAACGTGTTGTGAGGGTCTGCTGGGAACGTCTGGCAGAGCCCCCTGTCAGAAGTAGCTTCAACTCCCACCTCCGGCAGAACTTCGACCACATCCCGAGGGAGGTGGGGGACGTTGAGTCCGAATGGGCCATGTTCCGTGCCTCTATTGTTGAGGCGGCTGACCGGAGCTGTGGCCGTAAGGTGGTCGGTGCCTGTCGTGGCGGCAATCCCCGAACCCGTTGGTGGACACTGCCGGTGAAGGATGCTGTCAAGCTGAAGAAGGAGTCCTACAGGACCCTTTTGCCCTGTGGGACCCTGTAGGCAGCTGATAGGTACCGGCAGGCCAAGCGGAATGCAGCTTTGGTGGTTGCTGAGGCAAAAACTCGGGTGTGGGAGGAGTTTGGGGAGGCCATGGAGAACGACTTTCGGACGGCTTCGAGGAGATTCTGGTCCACCATCCGGCGTCTCAGGAAGGGGAAGCAGTGCAGTGTCAACACTGTATATGGTGGGGATGGTGCGCTGCTGACCTCGACTCGGGACGTTGTGGGTCGGTGGGGGGAGTACTTCGAAGACCTCCTCAATCCCATTAACATGCCTTCCAATGAGGAAGCAGAGCCTGGGGACTCAGAGGTGGGCTCCCCCATCTCTGGGACTGAGGTCACCGAGGTGGTCAGAAAACTCCTTGGTGGCAGGGCCCCGGGGGTGGATGAGATACGCCCGGAGTTCCTCAAGGCTCTGGATGTTGTAGGACTGTCTTGGCTGACACGCCTCTGCAACATCGCATGGACATCAGGGACAGTGCCTCTGGATTGGCAGACCGGGGTGGTGGTCCCCCTCTTTAAGAAGGGGGATCGGAGGGTGTATTCCAACTACAGAGGGATCACACTCCTCAGCCTCCCTGGAAAAGTCTATTCAGGGGTCCTGGAGAGGAGGGTCTGTCGGATAGTCGAGCCTCGGATTCAGGAGGAACAGTGTGGTTTTCGTCCTGGTCGCGGAACAGTGGACCAGCTCTATACCCTTAGCAGGGTCCTGGAGGGTGCATGGGAGTTTGCCCAACCAGTCTACAGTGCAATTACAGTATATAATTTATGTGCTGGTAGTTTAGAAATTAAACACAGTTGTTAAAGAATTTATAGTACATATTCCATTAACAAACAACATTCAGTACATTAAAGTACCATACATTTCATTTAGTGAATTGGAGGCTAGTTCTAAAGTATATTTCTCTCTTAAAAAATGTGCCTGCAATAGGTAAGCTATGTTCAACTAATGGGATACAATTCACTTAATGATCAGTATTTTTTTTTTTTTTTTTTTTTTTTTTTTTTTTTTTTTTTTTTGTAAGACCGGTATGTTTCTCTGTGCCATTTAGCTTTCATTTTGTGCGTTTTCATTTACTGCTTGGACTTCATGAAAAGACTTCAGTCTCAAAATGCACTACCCTCTCTATATTTATCTGTGTAGTTTTACCTGTCTCCTTCTTCATTTGAGTTCATTAAGTGTTTTTTACCAAATGAACTGTGACACTATGCTTTTCCCCTCTGTTGTTCTTGGTCTTTTAGGACGTGATTTTTTTGTATCAAAGTGGATCGCAACAATATTTGTTTGTATTTGCCAGAGACCCCTTACACACAAAGCAAGTTCTTTATTAAAACATCAATGCTTTTGTGTTTTATTTTTATACTAGCGACTTGCCGCGCGCTACGCTGTGCGTTGGATGACCACAGTTGAAGGACTCCCTGTTTAAACGCGGCTGCCAGTCGTGAACTGGGTCCTTCATCGCACCGCATTCGATTTTTGCATGGGAAACAAAATTTCAAAACAAAACCCATGATTCACGAAGTGTGGGACGCAGACTAATCAGAATCTTTTACGTTGTGTAAATGGTTGTAAGGAAGAGGAGGATCATACCGTTGAGGACGTCCTGTGCTTGTCGAGGGGGCATGTAGTGGTACTTCATTCTGAAGAGCAAAGCAATGTAGGTAATTTGAGTGATCTTCATTAACTTCATCAGTGACATGCAGCACTGTGTCATCGCGTCCGTCACCTTCATTGCACATAGTAATGTCTGTGGAGTCACACAATCCCGTGGCATTCGAGTGGACAGAGTCGAGTACTTCTTGGTAAACAACGTTCTGTGTGAAGTATTTATTAGTATCTTGTAGTAATTTCCCTTTTGCAAGGCAATATTTTGACTTTCACTTTTGGAAAACCTGTTCCTCTGGAGAAGGCGACATAGAGCTGGCCATGTGTAAAGACAGGCTCGGTAGGAATATACCTACAAGATCTAGTGTTTGACCCTGCGCCTTATTTATTGTAATAGCGTATGCCAATCAGAGTGGGAATTGCCTTCTGTGCATGTCAAAAGGCAGGTCAGAGTCATCCATAGTATCGAGACCTATCTTGGGGATGAAGACGTGTTGACCACAGTGTTTACCAGTGATTATGTTTGCTTTAAGTAAGTGGTCATGCGTAATGTGTCCTCTCTCTCTGTAGGAGTTTGTCTATTACGGTTGTTTTGCAATCGTAAAGACCTCTCGTCGGGTGTCTCATTGGCACGCTTTTGCCTCTTTCTTTCGCGATCACGGCGTAATCTGTCTTCTCTCTCTGTAGGGGTTTCAGTTGCCTTTCGTTGTGCGGCAGAGACGCGTCGTTGAGCTAATCTGTGTGAATGCTGAGTGTCCATTTCTTGCGAGCGACTGGCACGCCTTTGCCTCTTTGCTTTGTGATCACGCTGTAATGTGTCCTCTCTCGCAGCAGCAGGTTCAGTTGCCTTTCGTTTCAGCATTGTTCCGTAAGGACTCCTCCGTACAAGTGCACATGGGTATCTGAAGACGGAAAGGCATAGTGGGCCGGAAGGGAGAAAATAGAAAATCGCGGCTTGAAACACACGAATTGGTGAGCAGGGGAACCATCCGACTCAGACGCGGGGCTCGAAATACTCATGTGCACAAAGGGGAAAGAATAGAGGGGGGTAAGCAGGAATTCTGAGAGGGGAAGGACTGGGGCTTTTCTACGGGGGCAGCTATACAGCCAAAAGGAACCCGGACACGGACGCCGCGCTGGGCTTTTATTATATAGATTCATAAAGGATAGCTATATTTTATGTTTTGATTTCAATTATTTAGAAATGTTTTGTTGTTATGCCTTTATGAACATTAAGCCTACACAGACCCTAGCCAAATGGTAATATTACACTTTTGGTGATTTTCTATAATTGTGCAGATGCATTCACTGAGGATTCACTTTATTTCGCCTTATACAATTTCTTGTATTAGGAATTTGTTAGTTTTCGCATACCCCTTGTACCCCTTAGGGTCAGAGCGCAGGGTCAGCCATTGTACAGCGCACCTGGAGCAATTGAAGGTTGAGGGCCTTGCTCAAGGGCCCAGCAGAGTAGGATCTCTTTTTAGCAGTGACGGGGATTCGAACCAGCAACCTTCGGGATACCAGCGCAGATCCTTAGCCTCAGAGCTACCACTCCGCCTGTGAAATAGTTTGCAAAATGTGTATTGTTAAATAAGTCATCAGGGCTCTTGAACACTATTTATAAGGGGTTTGAGTACTACTAGATTCTTTAGCCTACCTGTCATGTTTTTAAACATCCATTATTCCAGTAGCATCAAGCATAAGGAAAAAAAACAACACTGAACAGATTACAAATGTACTGCTGAGCTTGTTCAGATGCTCACACACACCTATATTCACTCACTCTGGGGCAACCAGTAAGCACATTTGTGGATGAGTATGGAAGAAAAATACAATTATGAGGAAAAAATACATACACGCATAGAGGGTGGAATGCCCAAACTATGTACAAACAGTAGCCATTCCAGAATTTAAACACTGTATATGGACTGCACCATGCTGACCTGCTTTTTAGGTGTAAATAAGTTGATTTGTACTTATGTGATAAACTGCCACTAGGTGCAGTTTTGATTGATTTGCACCACTGGTTGTGAAGTTCTGCACTTCTGGCTGCTTGCATATACTTTTTACTTACATTTGTTTGCTTGACTGTTCAAGATACATCATGTGGCAGGTGTCCAGTGCTACACAGAAAACCCGTCCTCACCCTAATGAGCAGATAATTGCTGCCCAAGGGTGATTGTGTCACAATTTTAGCCTACAATAGTGCAACTATTGTGGTAAATTAAAACACATTGCAGCATACAAAAATCCCGTTTATATGTACTTCTAATTTACTACATATGCTTGTTCACATGCCTCTTTTTTTAACTTTATTTTGGCCTGGTTACTGATGGCAACTTTATGGGCTAAAGAACAATTTATTACCAAGTGTTTGAAATGCATCACTTCAGTCTTGTCGCATTGTGAAAATGCTCTATTTTACTCTGCCAAATGTCCCAGCATTGGACTAGGTGGTTGAGAAAATAGATGGATGGACAAATAAGGATTAAAATGAAAATTCTCTGGCTACCAAGTTCAGAGCCCATATTTAACAGGTATGTCAGAATTACTCCTTGTAATTGCACCATAAGTTGGAATACACCTACTTTCAAGCCAGGAGTAAGACTTCCTGTTTTAGAGTGAATAACTTCATGAGCGACACATGATACTTTTGATGTCTTTTTGTACTTTCCATGGAAATCATGATGATGCTTTGTAGTTTTCTGATACTAACGCTATGGCTTCATAACAAATATAATGGTAATAATAATAGTAATAGAAAGAAGGAAAACTTAATAAGGTGGATATTGTGCTAAGCTGCACATTATTGTTGGTACTTCACAGCAACATCATAAATAATGCTGTAACAAGCACAGAGATGGACAGACCAAGGCTCACACATGCTGAAAGAGAGTTAAGCTGATAATGGGCACATTAACAATGAATGATCCACAGCAATACTTTCAGATGAATCACCTTTCTGCTGTTATGACCATGCAAAGTGCCTTGACAAGTAACTATTATACCGAAACTAGCCTTGTATAACTCACACTCACTCTTCCAGTGTACTGTGGTATACAGTGTCTCTCTCTCTGACCAACCCCACCCCCCTTATCGTCTGCGAGGCTCTGTTTATCTAATGCCCTGGGAGTCTTTGCCTGCCTTTTTGAACCTTCCCAGGCTTGCAGACTTTAATGGGAATCTTTCAGTGTTTCATAAAATGCAAAGCTCAGCGTACCTGTGTGACATTTTGCTGTCAGCCTTCAGTCCAGCCCTGCTTATCTTCAGGATAATATATGCTGACTACTATAATACAGTTTGCATCCATGACCAACTTTATGTTCAAGCTAACTGGCATGAATCGAGCTTACTTTAACATTGCCTCGATTGAAGTGGTGAAGAAATGTATTAATCTACATATCACCTCACACGTTCTAAGGACATTCAAAGTTTGGTGCCAGATTTGAGAAATGGTTGTGTCATACCTAAATCATTGCAATTGCAAAGCCGCATTTTACACATAACAGTATCAACACTTTCATTTCAACAAAGAGTGCATCTGTTCTCCAGGTAGATGGGGTGATCACATAACATACAAGATTTGCTATAAATATTTTTTCCTTCTCTGTCATATTGATATCTTTTTACAAGTTTGTTGCTGCCCAGCTTTTCCAAAACATTCGGCCTTTAGCAGGATGCAAATGCTAATCTCTGTCTAAACTCCATCATCTTACAGTTCCTAGTGAGTTTGGAAAGCTCATGAGCTATGTTAGGAGTAGTGCCCTAAATTAAAAAACTGATAAAAAGCTTTTACTCCTGCTACTTGAAGGAGGACCAGATTTCCGTTCCTGGGATCTTAGAGACAGTTAGGACAGTTTTCCTACTCTTAAGATGTGTGATAAATAATGGCACAGATCAGCATTGTTATTCATGACAGAAGACATTTGTTTGGCATGCTTAGAGCTACATGAAAGACTGAAAGCAATTAGATAAAAATACAGCGCAAATAGTGACAGTCCCCTTTTTGATGTGACAAATGTCAAAACCCAACGTCCTAGATTTTTCTCAGTGTATGCTGTATAATAATGTAATTTCTTTCATATAGCAAAAATGTATTTCAGAAACTTATCTCTACAACTTATATCAATCAATGGCACTAAATCAGATATGTTCATTTGAATGAAAGTGATAGAAACACAAGATTTTGTAGAAATTAATAGGAAAGTGTTGTAGTGCTAGGCTGTATAGAATGCCTTTTGATGTAATGATTTGAGCATCCAGCAAGCTTCTTTTTTAGGCTTTCTGATATCAGTACAGGCTATTCAGTTGCAGTTCAAATTGCTTTGTTCTTAAATTGATTAATGTCTTGCAACAGCTTACTCATAGACTTTTTTTCATTCTCTGTCTTCAGTGATCCATTTGCAGTAAGTGGGATGTCTGTATTGTTATCTTGTGAATTCAGAAAAGTTCTATCGATCTACTTTCTCCCAGATCAATTGTTTTAACACTAGCAAAATAACTGTTCTTATCTTTAATGACAACATGTTCATACAGAATGAAGTTAGATATTTGACTAAACCTCTTCATATACTTTATACCTTGACTAGAAAATTTGATGCCCACTTATGTGTGATTGTAATAATCTTCAAAATGTGTTATTCCATGAAATATCTTTGCACTGTGTTTGTTTTATATGTGCACAATGTAGCAAATAAAGTGCTTACAGTGTCAGTCACCATCTTTGTTGCTTGGCTTACTACCATTATTACAATGTGTTATTTCTTAATTGGTGTCACCACATGTGACAGGTTTGTTAGGATTTTATCAAGGTGTGAGCAACATGGAATGGAAAAATATATAATTGGGCAAAATTCAAGCATAATTTGTTTTCTTCAGTCAGCTGTCCTGGCTTAGCTGCTTAATTACTACATAGAACTCCAAAGTATGTGGGACCAAAACAGACCACAAATGATGTCATTTTGCAGGTAATATACTGGTATACAAGTATATAGTACTGGTTTATATTTACTGTACTACCTCTTTATATGCATACCATACTGGCTTGAGCATGGACAATATGTATTACATACTTATGAACTGTATTGGTGTGTCTTGTTCCCATCTGTCTCATAACAGAGGAACAAAGCAATACAGTGCCGATTTACAGTTGCCAGTTAACCAAATATTTAACACTTATACATTCACCATAAGAGGTTTTAAATCACACCAGCAAGAAAGAAAATACATTTACTTTAGCAGTTTTATTTAGCTTTAATCTGTTATACTTTCCCTTAATTAAAAATTTTTTTAATGTAACATTAGTTTGAAGGTCTGTGTATAAAATGAATCACAAATCACCTTTTTTTTTGTTTAGTGCTGAGACTGTGCCTCTTCACACTGAAATCACTTTTCAGAGTGTAGTTCTTTAAGTGTCCAAAGCTGATTGCATCAATTTACCCAATTCTTTTTTAGGATAATGGTCACACAGCAGCTATTTAATTTGGTGGCAGCCTTGGTCTAAATTATCCCTAAAGACTTAAGTATTTGTAACAATTGCTAGTTGTTGCTGATGCTCCTATAAGTAATCAGCAAAGAGCTGCAAATATGAGGGTGTCAGGCATCATTTTCTTTAAGAAACAACCTGGTTTAAGCATATACCCAAACTTATTTTTTTTGCTTGTAATAATTTCAAATCATTGCACTTCTTTGTGTAAGAATGTGCTTTAAAACTATATGAGCTCAGTTACTTTTAAATTTTTGCTAACATTTACTTTCTTATAAAATGCAGAGAGTTTCTGTAGCTAAATTTTACTGTCCATTATGACAGGTTTTTTGTATCTTAAAAAATTAATTTTGTGCTAAAATAATACAATGTGTTTATAGAAGTGTGTCTTAAAGAGGTGTGGGTCCACAGAAATGGTACTATTTGTGTATTTAAAATGTTCTCTTTCTAGTTCATGGAAAATATTTTCTTCTTTCCCAGGTCATAGTATTTTTACTTCCTTTCACACAACATCAAGAAAACTTGTGATGTTTATAAAACAAAAAACATTTAAGGCCCAAATTAGCATTTTAATTTAGCTTTATTTTGCTATTTATTAAAATTACAAAACTTGTTTCTCATATACATTTGATACTAGTTATAACCTTTGTAGCAGTCATTGGCAATACAGTATATCTCAATAAGGAGTCAACTGTAACATTTTATTTTTTATAACCTAGTGTTCTTCATATTGTAAGCACAAGAGGGCACTCTCATACCAACCCAGAACATAGAATAAAGCCAGATAGGTCAAATCACAATAAAATAAAATATTTTTTAAAGCAAAGATGGATAAACAAAGGTGGACAAACTGTACAGACACTCGCAGTTGCCATTGGCTCATCTCACGTTTCACAGTCTGTCCTCTAACTTCCAGTTAGATGAGTGCTTGCCCCTAACTCCTCGGGGCTCAACATTCACTGGAGCTCTCACTTTCCCCCATGTCCTATTTAGATCAAGACTCGAAATCATTTCCAAAATTCTACAACTTCTGTAATTATCAGGGCCACCAAGCCACAGTGCCTGCTGTTGGCCCCTATGCCTTCTGCAGCCTTTAATAGGCTTGATCTCCAGGGTACCTTGGAAGCTTGTCCATTTAAAGAGGTAACCCAGCCCCTGCACGTTAGACCTTTAGTGGTTCTTGTGGGACAGGAAGTGTAATCTGCATGGCTACAGTTTTCTCCTGTGGTTACTGGTGCCTTTCTTCCTGGGCAAATACAGCATGTCTCATTTTTTCATGTACCTGCTTTTCACATTGTGTCATGTTATGACTTTGTCCTTCTCCTTGCGAACTCCTTCTGCATACAGCTCTCCTCATTCTGCCACCCATTATGTGTAGTATGCATTACTAATTTTTTGTTTCAGTTCACTTGCCCATTGTTTTTGCATTTTCTTTTGTTCTTCACATTTTTGTCTATCTGTAAAACTCATCTCTTATGTTAGCAATGGAGAATAAATGTACATATGTTTTCATTTGACTTGGACTAAGTCTTATTGTTATAGGGTAAGGTAGTTTGTCATTGTTAAACAAATAATGTACCTTTATCTGACCAATTTTTTTTTTTGCACCAGAAACTAGAAACGCCCAGTAGAAACAAAGCAGGAAATAGCCTTTTCTTGTTTTTAAAAGTTTCCTGGAACTAGCAATTAAATTTCTTGTCATTATTATTTGATTCCTGCTCCATATCTGGAACAAATACCAGCCTGGTAATACCTCAAGCAAGATCAATGATTGATTATAGCCCATGGTGTGATGTGTAATCTATAAATCAAGGTTTATTTCTCTCTTGTTCAGTGCTTGTTTATCATGCATAATAAAGTAACGAGTACTAAAACAGTAGGCTAAGAGTAAGCTCCAATAGTGTTTTGATGCAGCTTAGTAACTTCTGCCTGTAACAAAGCATTGAATATTAAGAAAAAGGCAGAGTGGTGGCTCTGAGGCTAGGGATCTGCACTGGCAATCCGTAGGTTGCCGGTTCGAATCCCATAAATGCCAAAAGGGACTCTGCACTGTTGGGCCCTTAAGCAAGGCCCTTAGCCTGCAATTGCTGAGTGCTTTGAGTAGTGAGAAAAGTGCTATATAAATGCAAAGAATTATTATTATTATTATTATTATTAATAAATATCAGATAAGGATGGCCCTGCACAGGTTTTTTTTTTTATTTTAAAAAAAAGAAGAAAAACATTTTTAGTGAGAGTTACAGTACATGTGACTAATGAATAATAGGTGGATGGCTGTTCTGTACTTAACAGACACCATACTCACATTTAACACAAGAGAAACTCTGTCAGGTTAAGAGGTTTTTTGTGGCTTGAGGATTAATGTAGACAGTGTATATAGTTCAAGCTCCGTAAATGACTTGTTAATCTGATCAAGAGCCTTTCTCTAAAGAAGTGTGCCAGAGCATTTAAGCCAATGTACAGTACAGTATTCTGTATTTAGTGCTGCAGACCCTCATTTGCCAATCCCAAGCAATTTACATTTACACTGTTACTACCCATGCATTATCTTTTAACTCTCTCTTTAACTTTTGACTGAGACTCTGTTCCATTTAAATATCCACACTACTAGTCTGTTTGCACTAATGATTTAGTTTCACAATCAGTCTAATACAAGTTTTACAATTATAAATCTGTTTATTTTTACTTTGGAATAGTTATTTATGTACAGTATGTATTTATAGATTTATCCATGTCCTTTGCCTTTAGAACACCAACAAATTGTTTCACAATAACAACAGAGCAATATTTTATAAAATCCTTTTAATATTATCTATTTAATTTCACCTGTAATTGGACACACAAAATTCACAACTGCACTTTATTATCAATTAGAAGACTCCATTTTCTGTGGTGCTTTCATTGTATAAATCGGCCCAGAAATGTTTCAAATCTCTATAAATAAATCTGTAGAAGCTGCGTGATCACCCTTATGAATCTAACATTCCTTGCCATGCGGCATTTTAGTGTGAGTTAGAGATGGGGTACTACATGGTTGTGGTAAGGCATGCATGTTATATTCAAGGACAGTGGGCCAGTTACAGTTGTATTCAGCTGGCAAGATTGTAGCTTATGTCTGTCAGAGCTGGCCCACTGGTTATAATAGTACAAGCAGCACTAATACTGCAAATCCCAGATTGCACTGGAATAGCTAGTGTTTTGTCACGTCAATCAAGGCCTGCAAGCGCCAGCTCTCCACGCCCCCCTGATGATATGCTCATCAGTAGCCTCATGCAATAACCTGAAATCTAATTTAAGCTAACCCTTGAAAATGGTAAAACGAAAGGTGGACTCTGAAAACAGAGACATTTACAATGGTTGGGAGACAGAGTATCTGTTCTCTAATATAAAATGTAAACCAGTTTGTCTTGTGTTCGGAGCTGATGTGGCCATAATTAAAGAATATAACATAAGATGACACTATGAAATGAAACACCAGGACAAGTGCATAGACATATGGCAGAAACTCCTGAAAGTAGAAGAGTTGAAAAGAAGTCTGGTCTTAAAGCAGACTGTGTTTACAAAGGGAGAATTTGTCAAAGGATGCATGTTTAAAGTGAGAGATGTCGTGTGTACAGACAAGAAAGCAAGCATTTTTAAATGTAGGCCTGAGCAGAAACACTGCTGATTATGTATCTTAGCTTGCCACTAATCTACAACAACAGCTGATGGAAAAGATTTCATTGCATATTCCCTTGCTATCAGTATTCATCTGTGGAGTCGACTCCAATTTATGCATTACAGAGGAACTTTTTGGAATTAATGCATGGCACAACCACTGGAAAAAACACCTGAAGAAGTATCTAAATGTGTAAATGAAATGAAGATGCCTTAGGACAAACTGGTAGGACTGCCGACAGATGGAGAACCTGCGATGTGTGGTGAAAAAAGTGGATTAGTGAGTAGGATTCAGGACAAGATGCAGGAGGGGAATTGTGCAGGTGAACTGACAATTTAGCACTGCATTATACACCAGGAATTGTTGTGTGGTAAGGCCAGAAAATGGAGCATGTAATGGGGTGATGTGCCCAGTCACACAGAGGTGCGATGGCTAAGTTGAGGGAAAGTCCTGAACAGATGATGTGCGATGGCTAAGTTGAGGGAAAGTCCTGAACAGATGTTTCGAGTTGTGTGAGGATATCTGTCAGTTTATGGAAAGCAAAGTAAGGGACACTCCAGAACATTGGGATGAAAAGTGGCTATGTGAATTGGCATTCCTGTAGGACATAAACCATTTCAATGCACTCAACCTGGGAGCAGGGCCATGTGATCAGACATGTATGCTGCAGTGAGGGCTTTTAAAGCAAAGTTATGCTTATAGGAAACTCAAATGCTGCAAGGAAAGTTGGGTCACTTTCCGTGCTACCAATCCATGACAGACCAGGTCTCTACTGCTATATTTCCAAATGCACATTTTAAGAAAAACTTGGTATGCTTAGTGCACAGTTCACACAGCAATTTGCCAACTTTGAAGACCAGAAAATCAGTAATCCTTTTTCAGTTGACATGGAAAGAGCACCTATGAATGTCCAAACTTAGCTGATCAAACTCCAACGTAATGACACACTGAAGGCAAATATGACTGTATGGGCGATGCACAGTTTCCACATTTCATCCCAATGCAATGCCCCAGCTCGGCATACAAGCTTCTCAAATGCTCTCTATGTTTGGTAGTACATACGTGTATGAGCAACTTTTCTCTGTGATGAAGATGAACAAAATATCACACAGCAGTCGTCTCACTGATGCATGCCTTCATTCAGTCTTGAGAATTTCCACAGCTCAGAGCCTGACCCCAAACAAATAAATTTGTAGCAAAGAAAAGGTTGCCAGGCTTGGGCTAATGTGCATTAGAGCATCAGAGAGTGTTCTTGAATGTATATGTTTTCTTTTTGTTTTTTTTGTCCTGTAATTGCAAGGCAGAATGTTAGTAGCTGTATGCTTGGATTTTCATTGAGGAAATTTTTTTGGCTGTTTTGAAGGCCTGCAATAAAATGTTTTTATTAGAAATAATTAAGTGAAAAACTGTTAATAGAGAGGAAGACAAAAGAAATGAATGCCACCGATGTGTCTTTTTTATTTTAGATTTGATCTCTCTTATTTTTTATTTAATCAATAAGCTAAGTTTGTTCTGAATTCTATATAACATGTCTGAGGAAAAGCTAAGTTCATGTTTCTGTATGAATAATTTGGCATAATACATCTGAAAAATGTGGTCAATTTATACTTTTTTTTTTTTTTTTCAATAAACATTGACCCAGTTTGGCACTTGACATGGACCCAGTTTTTAAATTCGACACCCCTGTGTGTGTTTTTCTTTTTTTTTTGGCTTGGTAGCAAAATACTGTTTTATGTCTGTGCTTATAATTATACTTACCCGCTTTTTGTCTTCTACTATGTAGTTTAAGCCTTTTAACTAAATATGTGTACATACATCCCACAGCTCCTTCCCTTTAATTTTTAATTTAGATTAATCTTCCACCCTTTTTATTAAGGTTTTCATAAATGGCTGTATTTATTGTTGTAAATTAACCTTAAATTTTCACTTGTTCATCTCATAATTAGTATCCTTCTTTTCTTTAGTTCACCCCTGAACTGTAATTTCTTGTAATTATTTGAATGAGTTTCTTTAATCTATTGATCACAATGCCCAAATTAGGTTGGACACAGAAGTGCCTTGCCTTCTGTGCTTAGCAGTTGATAGTATGATACTGGAGAGCGACATGAAAATCTCTGGCACTTTTAAATTAAAAGTGGGGTTTGGAAGCAATGAAAAATTAAACGCTGCTTTATCTCTCATCAAATCATAGAAGAAACTAATTGCCATTGACATTTTTATCACTGACTACTTTTTATCTCCAGCAGAATGCACATAGGTTCAAGTGCCATATGAAAATGAGTGCTGCTGGACCTGTTAAGAACAATCTCTGTCATACAAAATAAAAATCCAGCATATATTAACACTAACATATAGTCTGTAAATGACCTGGCACCTGGCCGAAATATGCAGTGAGTGGCCACTTTATTTGGTGCGGCTAGGTTGCAGTGTGTGGGTGCCTGTCTCATGAATTTGTTCAGGCATTGACTCAACAACATATGGCCATGGCTGCTCCTGTAGTAAATGTTTATTAGCTGGTCATGGATAGTACAATGCATCATATATCACACAAGTACATTAAGATTGAAGTGTGCTTACTAATGAGGTCACTGCATTAATCTAGGATTATTCCAGCACATGTGTAGCCTTGCTGAAAATGCCCATTTTGCTGTAGTTAGGACTGTACCTGATCAGCAAAGACGTTCTGATATACTATGGCATTCAATTGTTGATATACTCTTATCAAGGAATTCATTGTGTCAATGATAGACTTGAGGCACTTAACATTGACACCTTCCACATGTTTTGTTGATACTAGCAGACTATATCAACATCATTTTGGAATTTTTATCAGATCCAGGCTGATCATCAGAAAATGAGATTTGTAAGAGCCTGGGGTGTTTTTTGAATCTCTTAATGTCCAGTGTTTGCATTACTCAACCAAATACAAATATAGCAGTATCTTCTTCTTTTTGTTTCTTTGTGCTGATAGGAGATGATTTGAGTCATTGTCATACTGTACTTATTACCCCAACAATATGTTGTTAGTTCTGAGATGTTTCTTTAGACACCAATCTTGTACTTGGCGTTCAGTTGACTTGCTGTGTGAGGTATACTGCATAGATCAGTGATACTTAACTGGTGGCTCTTGGAGTCAATTTCAGTGGTCCACCACATGGTCTAATTTTGTGATTAATTAGAAATGCAAATTTGAACAGAATTATTTTCACTTTCACTTTTTCAGTACCACGAACAACATTCTCAATCTCAACACCTATTGGCTGCACAAAAATGATGTGTCCACATAATGGAGTTATTTAGAGAAAGAAAAATAAAACCTTGGTACTTCTGTGAACATAAGGAGACCTGGGTTCGCTTCCCGGGTCCTCCCTGCATGGAGTTTGCATGTTCTCCCCGTGTCTGCGTGGGTTTCCTCCGGGTGTTCCGGTTTCCTCCCACAGTCCAAAGACATGCAGGGTAGGTGGATTGGCGATCCTAAATTGTCCCGTGTGTGTGTGCCCTGCGGTGGGCTGCTGCCCTGCCCTGGTTTGTTCCTGACTTGCGCCCTGTGTTGGCTGGGATTGTCTCCAGCAGAACCCCATGACCCCGTGTTAGGATATAGCGAGTTTGATAATGACTGACTGACTGACTTTTGTGAACATGTCTGCTGCATTCACGCAGCAGGTATTCTATCAAGACATATGATTTCCCAACATGACTGTTAAACATTGAAAGGTGCATACTAAAAATATTAGCTATATATATGTTTAGTATCCACATTTCAGCTGAAGGTGACAAAGATTCAAAGTTCTGATATGCTGAAATTGCGTTGAATTGCTTGTATGTTGATTTGATTTGTTAAATCTGACTTGACTGTATGGAATGTTAGCTGTTTCTACTTAAAATCAATAAAAAAAGAATTGCATACCCCTGTTTGAAAGGGAAGTTGTCTTCTTGTTCTTTGTTATATAGCTTTAATATTTAGCTGTTTTAAATATTACACTTTTAAATATAAACATTTCTTTGATTTTCAGCTTATTTATTCCACGTTATCTCCATTTATCTCCAGTGAGTAACAAAGAGGAGAAAACACATTGTTAAGCAATATGGGGAAAAAACTGTAAATTGTATCTTGACTAAGTTCAAATTGACAGTCTGTTTAGAATTGTCCGTGATGGTTTAATATCATCTGGTTTAGGTGGATTACAATATTTTTACTTCGATTTACTGTTGGCATTGGTACACTGACCAGAATATTAAATAAATAAATAAACCATGAAAATGTGCGTTTATATATTAGGTTTCTTTCATAGTGAGGAGCATAGTGCTCTGGAAAAGATTAAACATTATTTAAAAACAATTATTTTAAATAATATACTTTTTAAATAATTATTACAATATTGTTACTTGGAATAAATTGTTTATTTTAAAAGAATTAATATTTTATACTTTATTAAAACTGGTATCTATCTTGGGTGTGGCAAGAAACATGTTGATGTATGTATTTTAAGTGGCTCACCTGCAAAGCAGCTTGAGTATTCCTTATATAGAATATATTCTTGGTTACTATGGGAATTTACTGTTTTTAGATTAAGATGTGTTTTGAAGATTATAGTACAGGAAGAGAGCAAAGTCTGTTAGATTGTTATGTTTTGTTCTGCACATTTGTAATGTGATATTTGATGAAGGAAGATGACTAAAATTCAAATTGTGCTAATACTGCCAAGAGGAATTCATCTGTGACAAAGCATTTTTGGTATTTGATGTGGAGATAGATGGCTTAATTACATCCATCCATCCATTATCCAACCTGCTATATCCTTACATAGGGTCATGGGGGTCTGCTGGAGCCAAACCCAGCCAACACAGGGCTCAAGACAGGAACAAATCCCGGGCAGGGCGCACACACACACACCAAGCACACACTAGGGACAATTTAGTATCACCAATGCACCTAACCTGCATGTCTTTGGACTGTTGGAGGAAACTGGAGCACCCGGAGGAAACCCACACAGACATGGGGAGAACATGCAAACTCCACGCAGGGAAGGACCTGGGAAGTGAACTCCGGTCTCCTTACTGCGAGGCAGCAGCACTACCACCGTGCCACCCATCCATTAAGAAATGAGTGAATCAAGTTTTTGGATATTGTCTTCTACAACTTCAGGACTCCTAATAAAGAATGATGGTATAGGTTGACAGATTTCATGATTCATTCAGAAGAAATCAAATCAAACGCTGATGTTGAGTGGTGAGGTCATCATCATACAGAGCCAAGTGTTGTCAGCATGAAAACTTGTACAGTCAGTTATTCAGGGGACCCAGTAAAGGTACTGTATATTCATTTTGAACAAAATGAGCAAGAACAAAAAATAAAGATGGCCGAATTCATACAGTGACAGGTTATCATCTAGAGTTGACCTTGGAATAGTATCATTGTATGTCAAAAGCAGTACTAAAGTCAAAGAGAGGAAGGGCAGATGATGATTCAGCATGTAATATGAATGCAAGATATTTCAGCTCTATGATGGAGTCCAGACTGAAATGATTGTCCATTATGACAGCTTTTGGTGTGGTTGGAAGAAATATGATGCTAAATGGCCTTTAAAAGGTAGGGGTCATTCTGGAAACCAAAGCACAGTGATTCTTATTCATTTTTCAGTATTCCTATATTGAACATTCTGTACAGTTTGGATAAAAACTGGTGTGTCAAATTTGTATTATCTTCCATACACAACCAATTGACTAAAAGCTGGTCAAGACATCTGTTTTTGTGTATATTTGTGTGTACTGTATATATACACACACATTACTCCATCTATTTTCTGTACACTTGTTTTTTATTTTTTATTATTTTTTTTTTTTAATTTTATATTTTATTAATTTTTATTGTAATCATTCCATACAAACAGATCAATGTATAACCAAACAAATTAAAAACAAATCAAACCCCACCCCTGAGAAGGAGAGCTTAGCTAAAGGAAAATTGCTTAGGGCTTTTTAATAAGACAACATTAAGCAAAGGAAAGGGAGAAATAAATATATATGTAAATAAGAGATAGAGAAGGGAGTTAAATGCGGTAATGGTTATTTCTCTTATTCTAAAATAATATTGATCAGATCCTGCCAGGTTTTGAAAAAATTTTGTACAGATCCTCTAACTGAGAATTTGATTTTTTCCAATTTCAAATAATATAAAACATCGGTTTCTGTCTGAAAGGCACTTAAAAATTTTTGTCCAAAATGATGTTAATTTGGTGCAGACCCAGAACATGTGACCCAGTGAGGCAGGAGCTTGGTTGCAGCGTTCGCAGGTTGGATCTTGCCCTGGAAACATTTTGGACAGTTTTAAGCGAGAGAGTTGAGCTCGATACATAACTTTTAGTTGAATAATTCTGTGCTTTGCGCATATGGAGCTCGAGTGAATTCTCTGCTTTGCTACCTTCCACTCCTTTTCTGATATATTGATTAAGAGATCTTCTTCCCAATGTCCTCTTGGATCTTTGAAAGGTAGGGACTCTAATAGGATTTTATATAATGCGGAAATGGTGTTTAATTCCTCGGCATTGAGCAGTATTTTTTCCAGCACTGTTCGGGGGTGCAAGGTGTGGAAAATGGGGCAATTTCTGTTTAACAAAATTTCTAATTTGAAGATAGTGAAAGAAATGTGTAGCTGGGAGGTTGAATTTTGAACGTAATTGTTCAAAAGATGCAAATATGTTGTCTATATAAAGATCTCTGAGCATTTTAATCCCAAAACTCTTCCAGGTATTAAAAACTGGATATGTTTGCGAGGGTGGAAAGAGGTGGTTTTCTTGCAGAGGTGCCACCGATAAAAGATTTTCCATCTTAAAATGCTTTCTAATTTGGTTCCATATTCTAAGTGAGTAAAGCACAATTGGGTTATTAGTATATTTGCGATAACTTGCATTTATTGGAGAGCAGAGCAGGGAGTATAAAGAAGTACTACAGGAATTTATTTCTATTGCGGACCAAGCCTGTGTATGTTCATTTATTTGTGTCCAGGTTTTTATGGCTTGTATGTTTGCTGCCCAGTAATAAAACTGAAAATTAGGTATAGCCATGCCACCTTCCTCCTGAGGTCTTTGTAGGGTTGCTCTTCGGATATGTGGGTGTTTTGAGTTCCAAATGAATGAGGTTATTGTTGAATCTAACTGTTTAAAAAATTATTTTTTTGATATATATTGGAATGTTTTGAAATAAAAAAAAAAAAAGTTTAGGAAGGATATTCATCTTAACAGTGTTAATTCTTCCAGCTGGAGTGAGATGAAGGGTTGACCATCTATCCAGGTCTTGCTTAATTTTTTCCATACAGACGACAAAATTTTGTTGATAAAGAGCTTTATGTTTACTTGTGATATTTACCCCTAGGTATTTAAACTGATCTGCTATGGTAAAAGGTAGGGTGTCCAATCTGATATTATATGCTTGTGAATTCACTGGAAAGAGTATACTTTTATTCAGATTAATTTTAAGACCAGAAATCTTTTGAAATTCTGTTAGTGCTGTTAGAACTGCAGGGACAGTGTTTTCTGGGTCTGATATATATAAAACCATATCATCTGCATATAGAGAAATTTTCTGTTCCAGTCCTCCTCTGACAATCCCCTTTATCTGACAAGAATTTCGGCAGTGAACCGCCAGTGGTTCAATGGCGATTGCAAACAGCAGTGGTGACAAGGGACATCCTTGTCTGGTGCCACGTTCTAGCTTAAAGTAGTCTGAGCAAATGTTATTAATACAAACTGAAGCTTCTGGATTGGTATACAGTAGTTTGATCCATGCACAAATATTCGGGCCAAACCCAAATTTCTCCAATGCAGTGAAAAGGTAGTTCCATTCAATCATATCAAATGCTTTTTCTGCGTCTAATGATAGTAATATCTCTGGGGTGTTTGATTTTGCTGGTGAATATATAACATTAAACCAGCGTCGGAGATTGGAAGATAGATGTCGGCCATTAATAAATCCAGTTTGATCCTGTGATATTACCGAGGGCAGCACTTTCTCCATCCTTCTAGCTAGAATTTTTGAGAGTATCTTAACATCATTATTCAGGAGTGAAATTGGTCTGTATGATGCACATTGTAACAAGTCCTTATTTTGTTTAGGAAAGACGGTGATTAATGCTTGTCGAAATGTTTGAGGTAGTATTTGGTTGTCTCTAGCTTCTGTAAATGTTTCCAATAAGAGGGGAGCTAGCTGAGTGGAGAATTTCTTATAAAATTCTACAGGGTAACCATCAGGGCCTGCTGATTTCCCGCTTTGTAATGACTTTATAGCATCTAGTAATTCTGTTAGCGTTAGAGGTTTATCCAGTTCCTCAGCACTTAAAGCATCTGTTTGTGGTGTCTGTAATGTATCCAGAAATGCATTAGATTGTGTGTTGTCTTCTTTGAGCTCAGTAGAATATAAGGATTTATAATAATCTCTAAATGTGTGCATTATATTTTTATGGTCTATAATTTCTTCTCCCTTCGTGTTGGTAATTACTGGTATTGCATTGCGAACTTCTTGTTTGTGAATTTGTTGAGCTAAAAGCTTATTAGCTTTTTCTCCGTGTTCATAGTAATGATGTCTAGACTTATAAATAAGTTGTTCAGTTTCTTTAGTTGTTAAGATGATAAGTTTATTTTACTATTACTGGGAACAAGGCCGAAATTAGTCCTAAATAGGGCATTAGTGTGTCACAGAGCACAATCAGTAAAACTGGGACAATTTAAAGTGACCAATTCATCTAGTATGCACACTCAGGAATGTAGAAAGAAAACTGGGGTACTCTCAGAAAACCCCACAAAGATATATAGGAAGAGCATGATCTTACAGATAAAGAAACAAGGAATTTCATCTGATGTAAAGGCAACAAAACTGATTTAATACACACATTGGCGCCACCACAAATACATAAAGCAACACAATCTGTAGACTTGATGTCTTTGTGCTATAATGGGGGATTTCCAATTTTGCATTAATATCTTTTGTAAGTAGTTAACTCAGCTGGGGAGTATGTAATGATGGATCTTTACAGACACTGGCAAAAATGTGCGTGTTTGATGCTGTGCCAGAAGCCTACTGTAAGCATGACCTAATCTGTTTTTATCCTTTGAGACATTTGAAACACCAAATTGTGCTGAGTTTGTCAGTCTGTCTCTGACTCACTATAACAACAATCTTTAATATACTATAGGTTCCATTTCTCTCCTTTGCTTAATCTACCTTAATTTATTATGGTAAAGCCTAACATTTTATTGTTTATTATTGTTTATTTGTACATTTCATATAAAGTATATTCCAGCAACCAAATTAGCCAAACAGTTTACTTACTTGTTAGCTTCTATTACCTTCTAGCATAGCTTGCTATAAAACATGGAATTTGTAAATATGAAAAGTACCTCAGCTGTCGGAGTGAACTTCAGTTTCAATGCTCTTCTTTAGGTTGCGTTTTTGCATAGGGCCTTGTGTGTCATTGTGTAGTAACATCATGTGCAACTCGGGTTTTTAAAAAAAAAAAAAAAAAAGTGCCTTCCTGGTGAAACAGCGCTTTGGAGTTTCCTTTTTTTGTGGCTGTTGTTACTGGTGCTTACAGATGGCTAGTACTCTATTTACAATGGATTAGAATTAAATTTAATTTGTAGAACTCTAAGAACTGCCTCTCTAGTTGTTCTGGCAGCATTTTAAGGGAAAATGAAGACTGCTTCTTTGGTTTATCACCTCCCAGTGGAGCTATCTTAACTAGTGGTTTGTTATTTGCGTAAATTGATTGGAGCTGTACTTTCTGCAGCTTTTTATATTGAATACATTTTGATCATATAAGAATAATTTTCCAGTTTGAAGTGTTTTGAATTCAACTGAAATTGATTTGAATGTCAGCCAGACCAACAAAATCCAGCTATGTCAAATAATGTTGAATCATCAGAATTCTTTTAGTTAAAATAGTTAATGTTCATCTAGAGGAGATAACATCTTAGTCTTTAACTAACAAGTCGAGCTTCATAGACTAAATTACTATTTCATACCTTTAATCAATTAATAAAAGATAGCATTTAGCCTCAGCTCACCAATGGGCAAATTTGAAAGCTAGTCTGAGGTTTAAAAAAAAAAAAAAAAAAAAAAAAAGGGGGAAAAAAAAGTTACACCGTGAAGAGCCCCACTATCACGTATAGGAAGAAACCAATAAAATGGAGAAAAATATAGTTGACCTGGCATGAACAAGCAACCCTTCGTGTCTGAGGATGAGGTCAGCGACCAACACTTGAATTTGGCTCAGCATATTTAAAACTTTTCAGATTAATCCAGTGGGTTTTTTTTCTTTAAAGTAAACTTTAGGACATTCTCTTGTCTGTAAAATCAAGCTCCATCCGTGCTGGTTAAATGAGGATGAATCATAACATAGAATTAGTTACCGTGTTTGCAAGAGTTCATAAAATGTCATTGATTTGTTATTAAAAAAAAAAAAAAAAACACCTTCAACCTGGCCCAGTCCTAATCTGACAGCAATCTTCTGCTATGCATAAATTTGTCTCTTAACGTTTAATTTAGATTTGATTGCTACCTGTGACTTTTTTGTAAAGACAAGTGAATATTCTACAAACCATTTGGCGTAAGTGCAATGATGGTATCTCATAGACTTTGACATTTCTGGGGGTTTGCAATCTTTGACTTCTTTGAGTCTTCTCTCTTGGTTTAACCAGACAGGGAATGAACCTTGTAGTAACTGACAATCCAGGACCCTGGAAAGACCCCAGGGCCATTTTAACCTGAAGTTCCCTTGAGTGCTGAAGATACTGCAATGAAAAGTTCAAATGGGATGTTTGTAATATTTTGACAGACGTTCCGCCAACCCTAGCAGTCATGGCAGATGTAAAGTCAAAATTGCTTCCCTACTGGTATCTCGCTGTCATTTATCAGGACTATAAAATACTGTATATTTTACTTTTAAAGAATTGTTGAGATGTGATTCTACCGGTGGCAGGTAAGTTATATCAGGTTAAATTGAATATACTGTAAATGCACATGCTGTTCAATATTTCAGTGATCTGCAATTTGTATTTAACTGAAAGTTGCAATATCTATTTGTTATCCTTTCCTAATACATCTATCTTTTTGTGTTCTCAGATAACAATGAATAGAAATGGATGTGGAGGATGGCTCACCCCCTGGTACTTTAGACGGCAAACATCAGACCTTTGGTGCATTGCATTGATGTAATGCTTAAGGACACTGGCTTCATGCATTTAGTTTTTCCTTTCATGACAAAGGACAGGGTCACAGCAAATTATTTTTTTCACATCCAGTAAAATGTATTTGTTATGGTAACTTTAGATGATCCACGCTGTTATAAAAGATTGTAACCCTATAAATAGGGCATCTATGCAGGAGAATGTGTTTTTAAGGGAAAAAAGCCAAAACCATGAATGTTTGGTAATACTGAAAGCAGGAATCTCAGGCTACATTCAGCCAGTCTTCCAGTCTTTTCATTCATATTTTGTTCATAAGTAAAGAGTAACAATATGTTAGGATTAAAAATGTACACATTTCAACAATATGGAAAATATTGAATTAAGACAAAGTACGTGGTGATAATGTGCGCATTGAAAGCTTCTGTTTGAAGCTGAGAAGTGCTTAAATTTAAACAAAAGATCTTGTATGTAACTTTACAAATATTAACGCAAACATCGTGTATAAAAGGTCAACAGTTATATATATATATATACTGCAGAATGGATTAAAATGTACATTATTAAAAACTAATATGTAATAGATACATTTATACCAAATAAATACAATTTTGTTAAATATTTTTCTGTTGCTTTTTATTCATACTGTATATTCTGTTTTGCTTCATCCTCTTTTAATAACTTTTAAACTATCAAATGTTATCAGCCTCTGTGAAATACTGCATTTTGAGCTATGAGACATCCTGTGCAGAAGCACATGAACCCGGCAATGCTTCTTGCAGCAATAAACAATGTTCTGCACTGAATCTAAAGAATTTGAATATGTCAAGGATTCTCCTGTATCTTTATGAAATGCTGTGTTGAGTTTTTGGAGGTGGTATGCGGGGGTGGGGGTCTGGGATGAGTTTATGGAGTTTGGGTTGAGGTTTGGCGTAGTCATGTGGATATAGGAAATACTACATCTGGCAATAGATAGATAGATACTTTATTAATCCCCAAGAGGAAATTCACATACTCCAGCAGTGGCATACTGATAAAGAAACAATATTAATTAAAGTGATAAAAACACAGTGCAAGGTAAAAAGTGAAAAGCCAACTTAAAAAAAAAAAAAAAAGGTGGAGAGTGCAAGGCAGGTATAACAGGCAATAACATTGTATAATGTTAACGTTTGCCCCCCCCCCAGGTGGAATTGAAGTGTCGCATAGTGTGGAGAAGGACAGTGACAGCAGTCTGTCGCTGAAGCTGCTTCTCTGTCTGGAGATGATACTGTTCAGTGGATGTGCAGTGGATTCTCCATGATTGACAGGAGCCTGCTGAGCGCCCGTCGCTCAGCCACAGATGTCAAGCTGTCCAGCTCCATGCCTACAATAGAGCCTGCCTTCCTCATTATTAATACTACTTGGTATTTAATACTGGAAGCGCAGCAGCCAACGCCAATTGGTACTGTGTTTGGAAATCTTTATAGTTTTTCATCTGTTTGCACGTCACGCTCCTGTACTTCCTGTCCTCCTTTGGATTCCCTAAATAGCTGCACTAGAAATGCCAATGTTGTCGTAACTCTAACCTCTTCCTCAAACATGTAATTGATGTTGTAAACACAGCAGTTAACCATTTACCGACACATAACAACATTGAATGTTGGTATCAAGGTATGAATCATTGTCTCTGTATTTGCATATCCTCTTCATCTTGGAAAATCTATAGCTGCCACTAACAAGGTTAATGTACTGTATGTTGCTACCAGAATGTGAATTCCTATTTCTTTCCCCCCCGACAACTACACAGTATTCACAGAAGAATATCCTTAATAATCATGCATATTTTTTCAGTACATGTAAATAAAAAGATAAAGGGCTAATCTTGACACAAAAAGAGCAAGTACATAAACTGAAATTGGAATGCTAACTACATGGTCTGCATCAGTTTGACACTGGAGAAATGGAGAGCACACAAGGTGACACATTGTGGATTTTACATGCTGTAGCATTTTAATATAGCTGTACTCATCTTTCTTTTTCTTGTTTTTCTTTTTCATTTCTAAAAGAGTCCTCATTCATGGCCAAGTACTATGGTCTGCCTGCTATTATAAGAGATGCCTCTTCGGTCTCAGCTTTTAAATCCCGGCTGAAGACCCCACTACTTCAGTTTAGCATATCCTGACTAGAGCTGCTGATTAACTGTACATACTGCATCTCTTTTGTTAGTCATTAGCATTAAAACATAAGTAACATGATAGTTATAATTTGTTACTAACCCTCACCTATTCTGTTTCTCTTCTCCGTACTCAAATGTGGCACTTGGTGCCACGGCCCACCTGCCAAGTGGTTTTGCCTGCCTAAGGTAAAGTCATCCCTGATGGAGGATTGCAGGAATCGTGGGAAAGAGGGGTGGTTTCATCGGATTCGTGCTATTTCAGGTGTGGAATGGCCAAATGGGGGAGGCAGCTTGATGAATGAGGTCTCCAGGACTCTAAACAAATCCAAATCATATTATGTGATATCATCTACTGTTAAATTCTACTCCGTACCTCTAAAATTTTTATTTTTATACTGTATTGAGGATTTGTTCTGTGTATTGTACTGTATTGTATTGACCCCCTTTTTTTGACACCCACTGCACGCCCAACCTACCTGGAAAGGGGTCTCTCTTTGAACTGCCTTTCCCAAGGTTTCTTCCATTTTTTCCCTACAAGAGTTTTTTTGGGAGTTTTTTTTCTTGTCGTCTTAGAGAGTCAAGGCTGGAGGGCTGTCAAGGGGCAGGGCCTGTTAAAGCCCATTGCGGCACTTCTTGTGTGATTTTGAGCTATACAAAAAATAAATTGTATTGTATTGTACTATGTTCCACTGTGGAAACATTACAAGTGAGCCTCTCTCCAGGGCTGTTCTCTTTAAACGTAAATCGCTCCATGCACAATTAACGTCCCTCCTTGTATGTTCTCTGTTCCCCTTGTCAGATTGGTACTGGCTATCTTCTTTGTATTCCAAGTGTGTAAAAACATTTTAATGCAATTTCAGGTGAGTTTAGATATGTTTCTTGAGCTACCAAAAATAACTGGAGTATAACAAACTGGACAGTTTTTTGTAATCAGTGTGTCATGCCGCTTGTCCTTTATTTGTATATTTCTTGAAATTCAGAAAGTATGGCTCACCCCAGGAAGTTTTTGTGGGTGTGAGAGAGTGAATAAGAAAACTTAAAAGTAAAAAATATATAGATAGATACTTTATTAATCCCAAGGGGAAATTCACAAATTTCATATGTAAACAATGTATGCTGTGTGCCAAGAAATGATGTATTTTTGTATTCATTCAGGCTGTGTTAAATTATCTGCAGTTTTTTGTGGTAGAGAAGTAGAGGCACTTTATCAGGATGCCAAGTTGTTGGGCCATTAGTGACAGCAATAGGATTCAGACACTACTTGGCGTAGCCTTGGTTGTTTAGTACTGAAAAAATGTGCGGTTTCTAGTGGTAAGAATTATAAAAAAAAAAAAAAAAAAGTGCAAGTAAGTTTAAGGCAGTGTCATGTAAAAATAGCACTGCATAGCTGCTTCCAGCATTAAAAATGTTATTTTAAAAAATATTACAAGATGTAATTCCAATACTTCACCTAATCTTCTTGCAACCATGGTATACCACACTTATAAAGCAGTCCTGTGTGCTGGACTCCCTTTACATCACACACCACCTCAAGAAGTAGACATAACAGCACTTGAAGCTGTGTAGAGGACAGCAACCAAGTGCTTCCAAGGACTTAAGGACACGTCTTACTCTGATTGATTCTGAGGATTAAACCTGCATTGGGACCTCATTTTCCCAAAGGCATCGATAAAGTAAATCCAGCAGAATTCTTTCAGCTTAAGGGTGAATCACATACTTGAGGAAAGCAGTGGGAAATAAGGGGAAGGGCATTTAGGACTGAAGCCGGGAAGCATTTCTTTATGTGCAGTTCTGGGACTCTGGAGCAAACAATCAAGACATGTAGTTGAAGCAGAAACCTTGAAAACCTTTAAGAACTATTTAGATGAGATATCGGGACAGCGTAGAAGTTGATAGACAGAATGGTCCTCTCTCATTTTTCAAATTTCTTATGTTCTAAGAAGTGATTGTGTTTTCATTGCATGCCTTAAATTTTGTTCAACTGCCATGCAAGTAGACGTACACAAACTGAAGTTAGGTAATAGTAAACAAATTTATCTGAACATCTTTAAAATCATCACATGTCAAGTCACATAGTCCATTAAACTACAGATTCTTCACTTTATACATTTGTACTGTAATACAATGCCTGTGAAAAGCATTCATCCCTTGGATGTTTCACATTTTATTGTTATACAGCATTGAATCACAGTGGATTTATTTTGGCTTTTTTGACACCAATCAATATAAAAAGGCTCATTAATGTCAAAGTGAAAACAGATCTCTGTAAAGTGGTCTAAGTTTATTACAAATATAAAACAATAAATCGATATGTTTGCAAAAGATGGGTTTTAAAAGTCACATAATTAGTTAAATGGAGATTATCAGTATGTAGTCAAGGGGTTTCAGTTGATTGTGGTATAAGGATGTGGCTGGTGTATTTAATGTAAGTGGAAGTTCCAGCTTGTGGTGAGTCAGTATCATGTCCTGTCCTGTGTGAGGGATCCTTACGCGGTCTGGATGCCCTTGGAAAGGGAGCAAACGTGCATGGGGCATTATCTTCTCCAGAGCACTAGATAGCAGCAAGCCCAGGCTCAGATCCATACATGGGCGTTCACAAGGCTTGCCGGGTACTGTAGTCCTGGGGTACAGCCTTGCTGGGTCCCCTGGGAGCCACCGAAAGGACCTGTGGAAATTGGGAGTCCCTATTCCTTGGAGCTCCAGCCTCCCCTTGAAGTGCTTCAGAGCTGCAGCATCATATCACTGGAAGCACTCCCAGGGGATTAGATAAAAGGAGCTGCCTGCCTCACATTACTGAGTCCGAGTCAGGAGGAAGTGGGACAAAGCTTGCCAGAGGAGGAGTGGAGCTGGGAGATGCAGAGAGAGAGAAGAAGAAAGAAGCCAAAGTGCTGTTGTTTTGACTGTGCTTTGGTACTGTGTATGGAACCTCAATAAAATCCTGTGGTGTGCTGGACTCGTGTGTTTGGGAGGCTGGTGCACCCTTTGGTAGCCACACCTGCACAATGAAGATAAAAAGACTCCTAGCAACTACATGGTTGAAAAGCACAAGTCAAGAGATGAACACAAAAATATGTCCAAGCCACTGAGTATCGCAGAGTCCAGTTAAACCAATCATTCAGAAATAGGAGTACAGCACAGTTGTAAATCTGCTAGAGCAGGCCGTCCACATAACAACTGAGTTATCATCAGTGTCAAACAATAAATGAAATTCACTGTGATTCAATGATAATATGATCTGAATAATACAATTTGAAAACTTTCAAGAGGTGTGAATACATTTTACAGGCATTTTTGCCAGGAAGGGGATCTGATAGCCAGCAGCACTTTTGTCACTGAATGGGGTCTCACTTTATAGGTAGGACTTAACATCCTGTTTTGAGGGTATTGAAGAAAAAGTAACAAAAGTAGCTGCCTCCTTCTACTACCAGGTTAGTCTCTGAGTCACTCTCCATTTGTCTACTGCTTCACTTACTAACATGTCTTTCGTATTACACTTCTATACTTACCATTGGGCTCACTCGTGTATTTTCACCTTCTCGCTTTTTACTTCTCCAGTTAGTATCCAGAACCACTAACACATGCTGGGCTGCTCTTTTTTGCCAGGTACATCTTTGCAATTTCTGGTTTCCATCCAACCTTCCTGTCTCTCTCTACAGTGTTGTCTATTTGGCTGCTTTTTCTGCCACTGTTATACAGTGTGCCATGATGTAGTTGTCGGTCTCTTTAAACATGGTATTTGCTGCAAATAGTTTCACTTTGTGGGCCATTTCGATAATTTTCTCCCATTCTTTATTCCTTCTCCCAAACCCATACCCATCTGGTGTCTTGCCCACATGACTACTTTCTCCCTTCCCACTTGGGCCAAGGTAGTCATGATTTTGTTTTTTTTAAATTGGGCACCCAACTTGCAGAACATATGGAAAGGCAGTATACCGTCCATGTCCCGTATCAGTGAGTCAAAAGACTGGGGGGATGGACACTTGATGGATCCGAGTCTGGCACATCATATATTTTTTCACTCTGTACACTCTACACATTATTTTTTGGCTGGCCCCTTTATCCAAGGTGACTTACAACATTTTAGATACAATTGGTTAAATTTCTTTAGTTTTTCCAACTGGAGTACAGGCAAGTGAAGTGACTTGCTCATCGTCACAGTAGCAGGATATGAACTCGCAATCTCAGGGTCTGAAGTCCAAAGCCTTAACTGCTACTCTGCGCTGCCTGCCGCTACTATGTTTGAATTCTTCCACTGTTTGCTAAGAGCAGGCGTACCCTATGTGATTTTAGCCTGGCTTCTGAGCTGCCCATAATGGGAATGGGATACATTTCACCCCAGTCCAAGTGCCTTATGGGCTCCTGATGTTTTTTGATATGTCAAAATAATTTGAGCAGTGTTGGCTTGACTTTGTGAGGTATGATGGGCCACGTCAGTAATTGACCAATCATGAAGAAACTCTGTGCTTATGCTTTTGTAAAGGTGTATGCAAAGTGTTTGTAGAAACATGTCAGGGAAGAAGATAGACTGGTTGAGTTGTGACAAGAAATCCATCCACTGTATTTCACCTCTTCCGAGATACAGTATGTCATGATGGGGGTTTAAAAAAAATAATAACATACAATACTGAGAAACAGCAGCTATAAATTCCTGATAGCAATGCATGTTTGTACAAGTTAGCAGTAGACCACCAGTCACAAGATACAGGCTACTCCGGTGGTGGCTCTGAGGCTAGGGATCTGCGCCAGCAATCGGAAGGTTGCAGGTTTGAATCCTGTAAATGGCAGAAGTGACTCTGCTCTGTTGGGCTTTTGAGCAAAACCCTTCACCTGCAATTGCTTTGTCTTGGGTATGACTTTAATCTGCATCCAGTCCTGCAAACAGGTCCTCCAACTTACAGGGAAAACCTGGGAGTTGGTGGCAGGATTGGCACTCCAGCCGCTGTAAAAACCTCACACTCTTCCAGTGTGTCTGCTGAGGTGTCACCCACTGCACTCGGGGCCCCAATCCAGCTGGTTTGTCGTTTGGTGGGTGTGGCAACGCACTATCGGTGCATGCTCCACAACCAACCAGTGAATACTGACAGTGAGCTTCGCTACATTTAGGCTCATACAGCGAACTATCACATCCTTCTTCACAGCGTCAAGCAGCTCAATGGCCTCCCCACGCAATCTCCCCTCCAGCCTTCTGAGTGCCTGTACAATGGCACAACACATGCCATCCTTAAACTGACTACACAGGTCAACAAAGAATACTCCGAATTTTTCCATCACCCATAATTTTTGAGTTTAGTAATTTTTCTAAAAAGAAAGAAACTGCTGGTATACTTACTGTAACAATCTTATTAGTTAGGGACTTTCAAAACTCGGCTTGATGTTTTTTTGGAAGAAATAAGTGGATAGGACTGGCGAGTTTTGTTGGGCTGAATGGCCTGTTCTCGTCTAGAGTGTTCTGTTTATATTAAGGTGTACAGGTTATTTAAACTTAAAGCATTTTGGTCCTGAACTTAATTGCTAGTTGTGAGCATTTTGCCTTTCTGGAAAGTTCTAAAAACTAAGTCTGTTGTGACAGAGTTTGTAGGCCGTAACACACTTGCTTCCCTGTCTGTTGTCTTTCTCAGTATTTTCATAGTACTAGGGTGTTGTACTGTGTTAGCTATTATGGATGTAATGAGAAGTCAAGCAAAATGACACCTTTTATTGGCTAACTAAAAAGATTACAACATGTAAGCTTCCCAGGCAACTCAGGCTCCTTCTTCAGGCAAAATGTAATCAGGAAAAAGAAGGGGCCTTTCTCAGTATTTTCATGAATTTGTGCTTCTACATTTTACAATGAAACCATTTTGTGCGTTGCAACCTCTCATATTTTCCAGGTATTTCACTTTGAATACGAGGTACGAGTCAAGTCGTATGTCCTTGAGCCTTGACGTGACATACGAGAAGATGGGTACTTTCAGTATACCGCCACTGTAGACACAGCCAGCATGCTGGTGATCTCTGCTACCACGTCTGTGTTGCAGTGGCCATCTAGTGGATCGCCATTGAATAGTGGCATAAATAGACAGTCCATGGTTATGTCATTGTGGGAAAAAAAGGCATAAAGCTGCTGAAGTTTTCAAACAACTCAATTCAATTGCAAGACGATTATTTGGATAATAACAGTGATGGAGACCATCAATTAGATGATGTGGAACCTGGAGGCTCTGGTACTGATGCAGAGAGCTGCCCCAAAGGCATTTCTTCATCACAACGCGTTCGATGTGTCACAACTGTCAGGACTGCACTACACGGACATCTTGCCACCCACTGGGCATCAGCAGTCACCAACTACTAAATGTGGTGTGTGCAACAAGCACGGACAGTCCAAAGAAACGTGTTCTAGTTATTGCACACGTGCTTTTAAGCCTGCAGTTTGTGAGGAGTCATGCTTCCATAACTCTCATTGAAATGGAGACTTTGTCATGTTGTTGGTGAACGTAAAGTAATTAACAGTTTCTTTACATTTTTGAGAGTTACTGTTGCTTTCTAATTGATTTCCTTATGTTTGTTATGAGTTTTGATAGAGCTCATTATTTATCATATATGCAAAGACCACGTAACAGAGTTGTGACGGTGTAGTGATGGCTCTCTGGTCTTGCATTTGAATCCTTGCCAAGTCTCTGCATGTGGAGTTTGCGGGATCTCCCTGTGAGTATTTCTGCCACATCCTGAAGATGTGGGTGTGTTTGGTTTCTAGATGACTCTGATTGGTCTTGTATGCATAAGTGCAGTTTTGTGTGCCCTGCAATGGACTGGCCTTGCTCCCAGTGCGGCTGGGATAGGCTTTTACTGTGCCAAGCTGGTTTGAAAATGAATAAATGAGTTTCTGGTCCATAGACCCAAGCCAACATGAACAACTGAGAATTTTAACGGAAACAAAAGCAACCTGGATGCTGAAACAAAGAAGAAGAAATAAATAAGAAACTAAGTGGAGGAAAATTAATAATTTGGGATTTCTCAAAAAAGAAACAAACCACCGGAATACTTATTGTAGCAATCCGCAGCAGTCAGGCTTGGCTGAGAAAGTGTAACCGACTCAATCCACCTTTCTCTGTGTTGTGTAAATGATTGTCATGTAGGCACGCAGGGTTAAAACACAAGCTTTTATTTTCCTCTTCAAGAAACGTTTCAAAACAAAAGGAAAAAAATGGACAGGGCGTCACATACACGTCTTCTCCCCAGTGCCCACAGCATCCACCACACTTCTCACGCTTTTAATTTATACAAACACGTTGCATAAACAACTATTTACAAAAAAAATACTCAAATTTACCAAAGAGAACTATTTATAATACTCATAGCTTTAAACAAAAAAAAATCCTAACTTTATAATTACATGTTCTCAACAAAAAAAATAAATAAAAGAAAAAATATATAGCATACCTTTTCAAAACAAAAGGAAAAAAATAAAACACAGGGTGTCACATAAATGTCTTCTCCCCTATGCCTATTAAATAATAAATAAAATCGATTACAAATTATTAATACAAAATAAATGAAATAAATATCAGGAAAAACTGAAACTACAACGTACCCCACAGCATCCACCAGGCGTTAGAGCCAAAAAACGTGGTGCATGCAGTTTGTGAGGTAAGACGCCAATTAACGCCCGTACTACAACAAATTAATATTGTTAGTATGCTATTAAGTATTTACAGGGATCAACTCTTTTTGGGGAAGTTCATAACTAAAAAAAAAAACAAAATTATAAATAACATTTTACACTTCGCTACAAAAGCATCACAGTATCAAGATCAGGGCTGTAAAGCAAAGCTCAAAACCCACCTTGACAGTGCAGAGGGGAAGACATTGCAATCTATTGATCCCAGAAGCCTTCAGCCGCAGATGTATCAGTGATGCACCTCAAGATACAAACATTTTAATCAACATCAAGATCAAATTTGCTAAAAATTTCCCAGATGACCCAGTAGAGTTCTAGAATAAAAGAGTCATAGATAAGATGGTACAGTTATCATCTGCAATTCGTCTGGGTTAGGGGCCGGAACCCCCACAAATGTGAAAATCTGCAAATATATTTTGGGCCAATGATTAGAGTATATAAGTTTATTACACTAAATAAGATGCAAAAAGTTGCAAGACAGAACAATCACTGCAAAAGCAAATCACGTGTGTGACGCTGGCTACCAGAAAAAGTGTGTAGCTCTGCAGTGCTTTAGTGAATTTAGATTTTTACAAAATGTTACTTATATTTAGGATAGTAAACAATAAAAATGGTTACTATTACAAATACAAAAGAAATCCAACTAAATACAGCCTGTTGAAAGTTATGTAAAATTTTGTCCTACCGTGATATCCATGTAAGTGAAGATTTGTAAAATTTAGGAGTGCTCCCCAAATTAAGACACTTTCCAGCCCAGATGAAATCATACAAAAAAGCGAGCACATGACAAGAACATAAATCCAGAGCAAAATTGTAATCCATCTGAGCAAGGCAGCGTTGATATAAAAAGACACCCAACTATCTTATGGCTCCCTTTTAAAAGTTGTCCTTCATTGTCTTTCACCCAGCAGCCCTCATGATAACTGACAAATCTGCCTAATAGCATAGTACTCCCAGGGCTGCTGGGATTTGTAGTCCATTTAAGTAGCACGGTCACCGCATTGTTTTCTGCTATAAGTCACAAATAATTTGTATTTTTTATTGATGGAATACCTTTGAATAGGTGGTTCACAAATTGTAAACCCGCATATCTCAAAGGCCAACCTGTACTTCATAAAATGTTAAAAGTATAAAATTGTAGAGATCCCCAGAAATAAAAGTTGACATCCTGAAGTGTTATACAGAGTTATTTTCTTCTAATAAGTGGATTTTTCTTATACTGTAAAAATACCAATTTGCCAATACAGATGGAGAACACTCTAACTAAACAGCTGACATATTCAATCAAGCCATTCGGTTTTATTCAGGGACCTAAAAACTGTAAGAGTGTAACAGACAGGCTAATCACAGAACACTGTGTCAAATGCACAGGGCACACCAAGTGACGAATTTGGCAAGGGGCACCATGACTTATCTGTCTTAATCACAACCCAGAAGAAGAAGTGACCTCTGCCTCCATCTTCTCCCCTTCCAGCTCATCCAGTGTAAAAGTCAGTAAATAAACAATCCAAATGTGGAAGAGGAAACATACTGAATAGTAAAGTACAGCAGGCACATCCCACAGCCATCATCATCATATGACCACTGTAATAGCGGAATTGTTGTCCTGTGCAAACACAACAAACAAACACAACAAACACTGCCTCCTAAAATCTGCTCTTTCTGCAAAATGGACACTGTTCAGAAAAATATGACATCTACAGCAACTGCTTAGAGCAGCAAACAGCCCAGTTACTGCTATTCTGGAGCTGGACAGAACGTGTTTCATAACCAGTACAACGCGTTGCCGAACCCACCAAATGACGAAAAAACCTTGGGGTCCCTGTTGGCAACCCCAAGGCAGACATGTGGTCCAGTCCCGCCCTCTGGAAATGACCCTCTATCTGCCGCAGTCAGGTGTTACGTGGGCGACCCCTTGGCTTGGTCCAACTGCACGGGTCCGTAACAATGATGCTCCTGCAAGCCTGATCACCCTCGGGGAAACGCGCCACATGGCTTTAGTGCCGTAACTGATGCTCCCTCACAATGCAGGTAATGTGCCTCATTCAGGACTCCATGAGCAACCGCTCATTCAACACAAAGTCAAACCAACGGTACCCAAAGATTTTCCAGAGAGACACAGTACCGAAGGAGTCCAGTCTTCATCTCCGGTCACTGGATCGCATCCATGTAAGGTAAAAAAAAAGGTACAGATGGGTCAAAAATCTTTCTGTAGAAAAATCACCACTCATTCCTTCATTCAGTCACCAAGTGCTTAACCCAGTCCAAAGTAACGGTGGGTTGAAGTCTACTCCAGCAAGGAAGGTATGGCACCATCCGTCACAGAGCAGCCATCATTAGTAACAAATGCAAAATTCAATTGCATGCAACTGCATGCAGTTATCACCTCACTCAGGCGTGAGCTACAACCTGACATGAAGTGACAATCTTGTGCTGCAAGGATGGAACGAATGGCAGGCCACAAGTACACAGGGAAAAAATTATGGAAGATGAATATTTAACCACAATAGCAAGGATCAGAAATGAAAACACTTCAAATTCATGCCACAAAATTTAGGAAAAAAAAAAAAAAACTGCAAATCTATCTAGCTACGTATATATACACAGTTCCTTCCATAATATTTGGGACAAAGACACTTTTTTTTCTTGATTTCCCCCTCTGCTCCACAGTTTAAAATTACAAATTTAAACAATTCAGACGTGATTAAAGTGCACATTTCAGACTTTAAGATTTTGGTCATGGCATGTGTTATAATCAAGGAAAAATGTCTCTTTGTCCCAAAATTGTTTTATACACTGCCTGGCCAAAAAAAAAGTCGCCACCTGGATTTAACTAAGCAAATAGGTACGAGCCTCCTATTGGATAATTACTGCATGGGCGATTATGTTTCAGCTAGCAACAACTTATTTAACCCCAACTGGTGCAATGAGTTGCTTCTCATTTCTTAAACAACCATGTCGAAAGACACATCTCGTGGTCGTGGAAAAGATGTTAGTCTGTTTGAGAAGGGTCAAATCATTGGCATGCATCAAGCAGAGAAAACATCTAAGGAGATTGCAGAAACTACTAAAATTGGGTTAAGAACTGTCCAACACATTATTAAAAACTGGAAGGATAGTGGGGACCCATTGCCTTCGAGGAAGAAATGTGGCCGGAAAAAAATCCTGAATGATCGTGATCGGCGATCACTTAAACGTTTGGTGAAATCAAATCGAAGAAAAACAACAGTAGAACTCAGGTCTATGTTTAATAGTGAAAGTAAGAGCATTTCCACATGCACAATGCAAAGGGAACTCAAGGGATTGGGACTGAACAGCTGTGTAGCCGTAAGAAAACCAGTAATCAGTGAGGCAAACTGGAAAAAAAGGCTTCAATTTGCTAGGGAGCATAAAGATTGGACTCTGGAGCAATGGAAGAAGGTCATGTGGTCTGATGAGTCCTGATTTACCCTGTTCCAGAGTGATGGGCGCATCAGGGTAAGAAGAGAGGCAGATGAAGTGATGCCCCCATCATGCCTAGTGCACCATCATCAATGCAAGTGAAAAATGAATGCAACACTGGATGGAACTAAATCTTGTGACATTGCAGAAGCTTATCGAAACAATGCCACAGCGAATGCGTGCCGTAATCAAAGCTAAAGGCGGTCCAACAAAATATTAGAGTGTGTGACCTTTTTTTTGGCCAGACAGTGTGTGTGTATATATATATATATATATATATATATATATCCAACCATCCATTTTCCAACCCGCTGAATCCGAACACAGGGTCACGGGGGTCTGCTGGAGCCAATCCCAGCCAACACAGGGCACAAGGCAGGAAACAATCCTGGGCAGGGTGCCAACCCACCGCAGATATATATATATATATAAATAAAAATTTACTCTCTCTATATAAAAATCCTAAACCTAAAAGTGCAACAGTTTTATGTAACGTTTTTATGTCACTTTTTGGTCACGCTTTAAATCTGGCTTATTTTAGATAGATAGACACTTTATTAATCCCAAGGGGAAATTCACATACTCCAGCAGCACCTTACTGATACAAAAAAAAAAAAACAATATTAAATTAAAGATTGATAATAATGCAGGTAAAAACAGACAATAACTTTGTATAATGTTAATGTTTACCCCCCCCCCCCCCCGGGTGGAATTGAAGAGTTGCATAGTTTGGAGGAGGAACGATCTCCTCGGTCTGTTAGTGGAGCAGGAAAGTGACAGCAAAATGTGGCTGACGCTGCTCTTCTGTCTGGAGATGATACTGTTTAGTGGATGCAGTGGATTTTCCATAATTGATAGGAGCCTGCTGAGCGCCCGTTGCTCTGCCACAGATGTTAAACTGTCT
Source organism: Erpetoichthys calabaricus (assembly GCF_900747795.2). Classification (NCBI taxonomy): domain Eukaryota; kingdom Metazoa; phylum Chordata; class Cladistia; order Polypteriformes; family Polypteridae; genus Erpetoichthys; species Erpetoichthys calabaricus. Next base: position 166,680,129 of record NC_041398.2, read on the forward strand.
AGCTCCATGCCAACAACAGAGCCTGCCTTCCTCACCATTTTGTCCAGGCGTGAGGCGTCTTTCTTCTTAATGCTGCCTCCCCAGCACACCACCGCATAGAAGAAGGCGCTCGCCACAACCGTCTGATAGAACATCTGCAGCATCTTATTGCAGATGTTGAAGGACACCATCCTTCTAAGGAAGTATAACTGGCTCTCTCCTTTCTTACACAGAGCATCAATATTGGCAGTCCAGTCTAATTTATCATCCCGCTGCACTCCCAGGTATTTATAGGTCTGCACCATCTGCACACAGTCACCTCTGATGATCACGGGGTCTATGAGGGGTCTGGGCCTCCTAAAATCCACCACCAGCTCCTTGGTTTTACTGGTGTTCAGGTGTAGGTGGTTTGAGTCGCACCATTTAACAAAGTCATTGATTAGGTCCCTATACTCCTCCTCCTGCCCACTCCTGATGCAGCCCACAATAGCAGTGTCGTCAGCGAACTTTTGCACGTGGCAGGACTCCGAGTTGTATTGGAAGTCCGATGTATATAGGCTGAACAGGACCGGAGAAAGTACAGTCCCCTGCGGCGCTCCTGTGTTGCTGACCACAATGTCAGACGTGCAGTTCCCAAGACGCACATACTGAGGTCTGTCTGTAAGATAGTCCACGATCCATGCCATCAGGTATGAATCTACTCCCATCTCTGTCAGCTTGTCCCTAAGGAGCAGAGGTTGGATGGTGTTGAAGGCGCTAGAGAAGTCTAGAAACATAATTCTTACAGCACCACTGCCTCTGTCCAAGTGGGAGAAAAAAAACCCTACATATATATGTTTGGTATCATTCTTTTCGGAATTTATCAAACTTTAATGTGATGTTGTTAGATTGTCAGATTCTTATTCTGTTTTTAAATTATAAACTAAAAAAATATCAAGAACTTGCGTCCCGTGAGACGAGACTTTGTGCAAAAAGATTTAACCATGCCTGGGGCCGGAAATAAAACACAAAGAGTAGGACAGGTGCTGTACAGGCTTTTAAGTGTTCAAAATGGCGTGCGAGATGCAGATCACGCGCGGTAGATCAAGCTAAGAGTTTGTTTGTTTCGGAGGAGCAACCGCGTCTCCTTGGGGTGCGTTCAGCCCCCCTCTTCACAACACGAGTGGCAGAGATGCCCGGGGGGGTTGGCGAGTGAAACAAGCAGGGGGTGAACCCCCTAGTATATATATACAGTATAATATATATACAATATATATATATATATATATATACATACAGACACAGGGAGATTCACTTGAAAGAGGCTCCAAAATATTCTGTAATAACTCTTGCTAGGACAAAGCAATCTGAACAAAACAACTGACAATGTGGTCCTCAGTATATGGGGCTTTGAACAAGCTGGGATGCCTCTGCATCGGAGCGATGAGGCAGGCACTGGGCAGCTGTCACAAGATTTAACTTCCATTTGGAACTTCTGGGTGCATACTGCCCGTACCCCTTCACTTAAGTCACTCGACTTCTCATCAGGATGGTGGTGTACAGTATTGAGCAGTGCGTCTTCATGGTGCGAACCTATTGGGTCACCAATTCGTTTAAGCGATGTCAGAATTAACTGGATAATCGTGAGTTAATGGAAGGTTACTTCCAGCAAGATGGAGCAACATGTCACACATCAGCAAGGAGCATGGCAGAAATTGAGTCCTTCTTTGGCAACAGGATAATTTCAAAGGGGCTTTGGCCACTACGGTCGCCGGATCTGACTCCACCAGACTTCTTCCTTTGGGGTATGCTCAAAGGAAAAGTCTATCGGAACAAGCCTTGCACTGTAGAAGATTTGAAGGAAAAACATACAACGAGAAATTACTGCTATTCCCCCCCCAAGACGCTTGCTGATACGTTCAGGAACATGGAGCACCACGTTGAAATGTGCCTGGCAGAAAACGGAAACCACTTCCAGCATCACATGTAATGCACTCGATTACACATACATCAAGGTATCTATATATATAAAATTCTTTTCGCGTTTGAAACGGAAATTACGTATGACCACACGATATGGAAATTACGTATGACCACGCGATATGGAAATTACGTATGACCACAGAACATATTATAATACAGGAACTAATCAGTTCGTTTGTGGATGCCATTTTTATATCGTCTTTATAAATTGTTATTATTTGTGTGAGAGTTATTTTACTGATACTGAAAAGAAGTAAACACAAACACGCCAATCTATCCCATAGAAGTGCACCCCGTGTCATCCTCTCCCAGCCCTCCTCTCTGGACTCCAGTGCTGAGCCGTCCGCCGCCAGACGCGTTCTGACAGAGAAGTTTTATTTATTCGTCCATGTGACTGTCTCGGAAACTGCCACATTGTAACTTTTTTTTAGTTGGCAGTACTTGATAGTAGAAGAGATGAGGAAAACAGCTTTGCGTCTTTCCACTTTTTAACTGCGGCGAGCTGTAAACAATGTGCGTGAGAACAAAGTGGACGCTGGGAGGCGCGGAATGTCGGGCTGCTCCGCCGGGTCGAGAGCTTCGCAGTTTCGGGCAGCGTCCTCTCTTCTCACATGGTTTGTGACACTTCAAGTGCCCTGTCAGCTCCTGGGAGAGTGGAAATCTTTGTGAATGAGTGTAATCGGCGGCATCGAAACAGGACTCTGTTTTTAAATTACCCTACACTACTACTTACTGTCCCTTAAGGTGAGTTCGGGTCACTAAAACCCCGCAACATTCAAGGTTCCTTTTGTGATGAATTATTTTAAGAAGTAAATCACAGGCACGTAGTGCAAGGTTGTCAGGCAGAAATTTGGACGATCACATAGAAAATGTAATTTCTATACCACAGCGGTCGTGTAGCGCCTTTCACAAGGGATCAACTACCGAGAGATAATCCAAATACATTTTAGCTGCTGTTAGTACTACTTACCTGTTGTGTTATAGCGCCTTTAAAATGTAGTTTACCCCAAACCACTCCAGTAGTGCTCAATATATCTTTACTTCTTAAATGTTAATGTTTTACTGTTTAATCACTTATAGACTACATTTTATTTTTTTCCCTTGCACTCAGTGAGCGAAGCCACTGGGTAATCAACTAGTATAGTATATTTTTTTTGGCTCAGATTGCTTCATCCTAACGGGAGTTACAACAGAATATTCAGGGCATCTTTCGAGTGACTCTCCCTGTAATATATGCGAAGGGTTGTCTGTTAAACATTAATCTTGGTCTCAACAAGCACTATGCCATGATACATGTAACACAACCCATGAATTGGTCATATGGGTTACCATGGCTGTGTGCTGTTGGGGACAGGAAAAGAACCTCAGCAAGCTCTGCTGAAAGTTGAAGCACATCACACAGGTCGACTGATCGTTTTCAGCACACACACCAGTCATACGTTCTGAATGTAACAAAGTCACATGTGACCAAGCAATTCGATGTGCAGGCTTCTTCCACCGCATTTTTGAGTCCTCCTTGTGGTGAGCCATGGCATGACCACTGAACACAGCTGACTAGAAAAGAACAGTCACCTTAGCACCCAACACGTCTTGCCAAAAAAAGAGATGCGGTGGCTTCAAGTGGCACTGAAGGTCATTGCAGAAACCTCAGCAGAGCGACCAGGGGTTCTTTGTTTTGTGAGAGGCACATGAAATACCCTTATTCAAGGACTGAAGGTCCAAGTGTTATTACCCACCAGAAAGCAAAATTAATGCACATGAAGATTTATTTTGACGTACACAATTTTGGATTCTGAATGCAGCATGTCACAATTTTGAATACCAACATGTTACTGACATGATGGTAATTCTGGAAGCTGCAGGGTAGCAATGAAAGATGTTACCAACAATAAAATTGCACAAAATGGTACAAAATCGGAAACTAAAACAGCAGCAAAGAAAACCTTAATAAATAAAAACTAATCAAGGTTCAAAACCAAAATAAAAATATATATTTGAACAAAGCAAATTAAAACAACAAAGCATGTGTCATAAGAGTTCTTGGCAGCCTTGTCTATTTCATTTATAAACACGACACTTCCGCCTTCCCTCTGTCTCACCCCGATGATGTCAGCAGTCCCAGCATCCATCTCGGTTCCTTCCCATCAGCCTATTCGTCCATTTCCGGTCCCCCTTCATAAATGTTCCCCTCATCCGCCATGATGGCAGAGGGTGTTATGAAACTGTTGTATTTTGCAATTACTTTCTGCACTTTTCTACAGTATACAGGGCCAGAAAACCCCAAACCTTTATGTGCGTTTTGTGCTTTCTTTACAGTGGCGTAGTCGGCAGGATAGAAGAAGTGTCCGAACATGTCGGAAGGACAGGACCTGAACGACGTTCTGACCGGGATGGCTTCCCAGATCCAGAACCTCCAGATAGCGCACGCCACAACAATGCGGGAGCTTGAAGAGACCAAGGCAAGGCTGACAGCGGCAGAATCGGTAAGACCGGAGCCCGCTCGACCTCCGCCTCCTCCAATGGTACTGCTAACAGATGCTGACGATATAGAGTGGCCGCGGGCGGAGTGGGCATCCAGTTTGGCTCCGTACCTGAAGGGTGCTGCGCAGCGGGCCTACTACGACCTACCTGAGGAGGAGACCGCGGATTATGACCTCCTTAAACCAGAGATCCTGAGTCGCTACGGCATCACTACAGACCAGCAGGCGAGTGAGTGGCGAACCTGGCAGTTCAACCCCGACCAACCTGCCCGAGCCCAGGCTTTCGAGTTCTGGGGCAAAATGGGTCGCTGGTTAAGGCCAGAAGGACCCCAGGCGCGTAGAGTAGTGGAACAGGTGGCCTGTGAGGGTTTAGTGAACGCTATGCCAGGTTATCTCGCCCAGCAGGTCCGTAGACACCCCTACAAAGACATGAAAGGACTCTTGGAGGTCCTGGAGCGTCAACTCGCGGTCCACCGAACTGGGGGGTCGGAAAAGTCGGCTCATGGTGCCGGACAGTGGCGGGCCAGTCACCCTGAGCCCACCCGTCGCGCAGCAGAAGCTCCGTCGAAACCCAAAGACAGATCGGGACCGCCGCACTGTTTCAAGTGTGGCGATCTCGGTCACCTGCTGCCTGCCTGCCCTATGTACCAACCGCAACAGGAGCCAATGGACTGCACCTGGGCCACCACGGAGAGGTATTGTGCTCTGTCAAACACTCTGGCTATACCTAATACAGGAGTGGTTTTAGTGAATGGTCATTCTGTGCTTGCATTGTTTGATTCCGGCAGCAACATAACCATTGTGGCTCGCCGTTATGTTTTACCGCAACAGTGGCTATGTCAGTGTAACTTGTGTACACGGGGAGACCAAGTCTTATAGGTCCGCGAAGTGCTTTATATCATGGAAAAGTGGCCTGACTCAGTTGATGGTCACGGTGTTACCCGAGCCACCTTTTCCAGTCATTTTGGGACACGACTGGTCAAATAATAACCGCTGTAAATGGAAAACCACTCCTGGGGCTAAGTTGGGTCTTGTTATGGGTGGGCGAAGCGCCATCCTCGCGGCTCCCACGCCGTGCACACGGGTGAATCACGAAGACAATAGTGGCCGGGGGGAAGATTCTATGGCGTCAGACCCTGACCCGGAAGATGATCCAGGCGAGGGTACGAGCCAGGGAACCAGCAGGGCTCCTGCACATGCGGACGCACTAGACTCTATGGCCAATCAGTTCCGGTCTACCCCCGCGTCCTTTAAAAGGGAACAGTGGAATGATGATTCCCTGAAGTTCGCCCAGAATGCAATTGTTTCAGTAGATGGCCAATTGTCAGACAGTTCCTTGCCACCGGAGCCCAACTTTGTATTAGAGAATGATCTGTTATATTGGGTCGCGAGTCACAAAGGTGGAGTACAGAAGCTGTTGTTAGTGTCGCAAACTTTCCGGCGGGAGGTCTGCAAGCTAGCACACTCCCATCTCCTAGGTGCCCATCTGGGAACCAAAAAAATGCTGGAGAGAATCAAAATGCGGTTTTATTGGCCAGGAATAAACGAGGAGGTTCGACGTTTCTGTCAGTCCTTCCCGGAGTGTCAGACCCGTCAGATTCCTAGGAAGAACCGCGCTCCTCTGGTTTCTATTCCCCTCATTGACGTTCCCTTTGAAAGGATCGGTATTGATCTTGTCGGGCCCCTTGAACCTTTGAACCGTGGCCATAAATATATATTGGTCATGGTAGATTATGCGGCTCGATATCCAGAGGCGGTGCCCTTACGTACTGCTACTTCAAAGAATATCGCACGGGAACTAGTCAAACTCTTTTCCAGAGTGGGAATACCTAAAGAAGTCCTCACGGACCAAGGTACTCCCTTTACTTCGGATATGTTCAAGGAGGTGGCTAAGTTACTCAGAGTTAAACATCTGAAAACGTCTGTTTATCACCCACAGACCAATGGTTTAGTGGAGCGTTTCAATGAGACGCTTAAACAGATGTTACACAAGGTAGTCAGCGCGGATGGTAGGAACTGGGATGAGCTTTTACCTTTCGTGCTCTTTGCTTACCGGGAGGTGCCACAGGCCTCCACGGGTTTTTCCCCCTTGAACTCCTATATGGACGCCAACCCCGGGGACTTTTAGATATTCTAAAAGAAGGCTGGGAAGAGGAGGCTCCACCTGGCAATAATGTTTTGGAATATATCGCGCAAATGCGTGATAGAATGAACAAGATCCGGCCTATCCTAAAAGACCACATGACTCGTGCTCAAACAGCGCAAGCCCGCTGTTATAATCGGAATGCTGTCCTCAGGGAATTCCACCCCGGGGACCGCGTGATGGTACTTGTACCTACGTCCCACTCCAAATTACTGGCCCATTGGCAGGGCCCTTATGAGGTAAATGAGCGAAAGGGGCTGGTAGATTATTTGGTGAAACAGCCAAATCGTAGACCAAGCGAGAGGGTGTACCACGTGAACTTGTTAAAGCCGTGGAGAGACAGGGGCGAGGCTCCACCCTCCGGTACAGCCCTCTCCCTCTCCCTCTCCCACAACGGCAGGCGCTAGAACAAGCGATCCAAGCCGTCCTCGAAGTGGTGAGCGAGTTACCTGGCCGGACTTTGCTGATTGAGCACAATATCATTACCGACCCGGGGGTGGTAGTCAGGGAGAGACCCTATTGCCTCCCGGAGGCAAAACGGACGGAAGTGGAACTTGAAATCCAGAGGATATTAGACATGAATATTATTGAAGAGAGCTATAGTCCCTGGTCCAGTCCTATCGTCCTCGTTTCTAAGCCAGACGGTTCCTGGAGGTTTTGCAATGACTTCCGACGTCTGAACCAGGTTTCCAAATTCGATGCCTACCCCATGCCCAGAGTGGATGACCTATTAGAACGCCTGGGTAAGGCACAATACTTGACTACCTTGGATATGACTAAAGGGTACTGGCAAATTCCCTTAACGGCATCCGCCAGAGAGAAAACAGCGTTCAGTACCCCTAGTGGACATTGGCAGTATAAGGTCCTCCCATTTGGACTGCACGGGGCACCAGCGACCTTCCAACGTCTGGTAGACAGAGTGCTCCGGCCCCATCAGTCCTATTGTGCCGCCTACTTAGATGATGTAGTCATTTATTCCGGCACCTGGGAGGAACATATACTGCAGGTGTATGCTGTTCTTGCCACACTAGCGAAGGCCGGCCTCCGCATCAATCCCCGTAAGTGTTTCTTCGGCTTGAGGGAGGCCAAGTATTTAGGCTACCTAGTGGGGCGAGGACAGGTGAAACCGCAATACTCCAAAATAAAAGACATCCTGGAATGGCCCCGTCTATAACCAAGAAACAGGTGCAAGCCTTCTTGGGGTTAGCAGGGTACTACCACCGGTTTGTTCCCCGTTTCTCCGAAAGGGCAGCACCCTTGACTGATCTCACAAAGAAAGGGGCTCCTGTGTATGTGGTATGGAACAATAAAGCGGAACAGGCATTCAGTGACTTAAAGAAGGCCCTAACATCGGCACCTATATTACACACCCCTGACTTCTCTTTACCTTTTATTCTCCAGACCGATGCTTCGGACACAGGCCTGGGTGCCGTGCTGAGCCAAAGAGTCGACGGTGCCGAACATCCCGTGATATACCAGAGCCGGAAATTGTTGGACCGAGAGACCAGGTACGCGGCGGTGGAGAGGGAGGCCTTGGCCATTAAGTGGGCGATGACTCACCTGCGGTACTACCTGCTGGGTTGAGAGTTCACCCTGGTAACAGACCATGCTGCTCTCCAGTGGATGGCCCTACACAAGGAGTCGAACCCCCGAGTCACCAGGTGGTTCTTGGACCTGCAGCCCTATAAGTTTACCGTTACTTATTGCCGGGGTCCCCTTCAAGCCAATGCTGATGCCCTCTCCCAGGTTCACGACCTCTTGGTACGGTCCACCCGACCCGATGGGCCTGGGCTGGGGGGGGGGTCATGTCACGCACGCGCGATTAGGGAGCCGCGGAACGATCCAAAACGTAATGCAACAGCATATGCCAGACGGGAATGGCGGGGTACTAACCTCTCTTTCTTTATCTCTGCAGAAAGAAAGACGCAGCACTGCCATTAATCCTCCTGAACACGGTCTATCAACACGACACTTCCGCCTTCCCTCTGTCTCACCCCGATGACGTCAGCAGTCCCAGCATCCATCTCGGTTCCTTCCCATCAGCCAATTCATCCATTTCCGGTCCCCCTTCATAAATGTTCCCCCCATCCGCCATGATGGCGGAGGGTGTTATGAAACTGTTGTATTTTGCAATTACTTTCTGCACTTTTCTACAGTATACGGGGCCGGAAAACCCCAAACCTTTATGTGCATTTTGTGCTTTCTTTACATGATGCAAAAGCAAAGTGTGAAAATATGTAACGGTAATATCATTGCCTTTATTTAAAATGGCCACAAACAGTTTTCCCTATCCTTGTTTTAGAAGAAAAATTAAAGTTAATGGTAACTAATCCAAGTCAGTATCGGGATCTTTCAGACACAAACGTCTATCTTTTTATTTGCATATTTCGGCCTTCTCCGTCTTATTTTGTCAGATGGTTTAGATACTCCATGTGGCTGATGACCTCAGCTCGTTTTTTCTGATATGAATCTGCTTGCTGCTTCTGTCTTCCTACATCAGAAGGTCAGTTCCTTAATCAGACTGCAGATTGTTTGTTGCAAAATGACCATGACCAGAACCCAAGGGTGGTCTCAAGCAATCCCCTGACACGGGTGAGACTAAAGTCCAGTTAAACGAGGGATTTATGAAGAGAATTTCAGGATGATATAATTGAGGGTGGTGAACACGCAGGAGAACTCCTGTCTCGCATGGGCCCGACTGTACTGCAACATCCTCACTGACCCCAAAGTGCGCTCATCTTGTTCTCTCCCTCCTATGGCCTGTTATGTTTGCACACTAACCAGAAGAATTTAGTGACAATGACTGGGAATAAAGACGTTCGGTAGTTCAGAGCCAAAATACAGTAATCCCTCGCTACTTCGCGGTTCACTTTTCGCGGATTCACGACTTCGCTGATTTTATATGTAAGGATATCTAAATATATAACGCGGATTTTTTGCTGCTTCGCGGGTTTCTGCGGACAATGGGTCTTTTTACTTCTGGTACTTGCTTCCTCAGTTGGTTTGCCTAGTTGATTTCATACAAGAGATGCTATTGGCGGATGGCTGAGAAGCTACCCAATCAGAGCACGCAGTTAAGTTCCTGTGTGCTGCTGATTGGCTCAGCAATGGAGTGCTGCATTAACCAGGAAGTCTCATCTCACTCATTCAGCATTAACGTGCTACTGCTTCAGGGGGCGTGTCCAAGCGCTAACAGAAGATGCAAATGATTGCAGAAAAGGTAAAAGTTTTGGATATGTTGAAGGAAGGGAACAGCTACACCGCTGCAGGACACCATTACAGCATCAATGAGTCCACAATTCTTTTTATTTAAAAAGGAGGAAAAGCATATAAGATCTACGGCCACAGTGTCCTTTAACCAGGGCGCAAGACGAGTTGCAAGTGGACGTGATAAGGCAGTAGTCTGGATGGAATCTGCTTTAGGAATCTTTGCAACAAGGTCAACGACGTCATGACCGCCTACAAGCTGCTACGTGTACTTCGCTATACAGTGTGTAAACTTATCTACCGATTTCATATTGCTTAGCAGTTGTCCCTGTTATTAATAGAGTAAAGGGTGGGTTGTAAACAATACAGGGAGGGTTTAAAAATGTCCAAATACACGTTAAATAATTAAATAAATATGGTGTCCCTACTTCGCGGAAATTCAGTTATCTCCCGCGATAAGTGAGGGATTACTGTACAAGTCTAAAAACCGGGAGGTCAATTAACAATATACCCAAAGCCAAAGCAGGAGACAAAATCGTGGTCAAAAAATAAAGCACAAATCAAAGCCAGAAACTACTTGAGTTTTGAAATTGTCAAAATCAGATTTGGAAAGGGTTTTGTTATCCACAGATTCAGATGTAGAATTGCCTTGAGATACGACCTTTTAAGCCACTTTGTCAATACCCAGACGTCATGAGCTGGGAAGATGCACCCCTAACAATGGGAGACACATCTATGGTGGAGGAGTGAAACCTTTAGATTTGTCAAAAATGTCGGTCTTCGTTTTTTGACAGATCTTGACATTTTAGGATCATGATATTGTATACATAGATATCTCGATGATGGGTGTGTGTCTGTCTGTGTGTGTGTGTGTGTGTCACAGTTTCTGGAGGATGGTCTAGAACTAAAATGGCTGGAAGGAAAAGTACCAAACTCAAAACTTAACATTGTTATGAGATGTCATGAGATGTGCTGATTAGATTTTGAGCCAAATCATGCATCAGAAAAAAGCACTCTAGAGGAACCCTCAAATACTGTAATTCTCCAGTTAATTATGAATTCTTCTCATCAATTGTTATCCTAATGACCTACTTTATGATCGGAAAGCTCAGCATCAGAGCTGTAAATAATTACTGAAATGTTATAGAATAGTTCGGGTAGCTTGGTTCCTAAGGCAAAAAACCTACTGACGCACATGTCTGAATTTTTTAAAATGGTGCAACATCCCATCTATTAAGACACATGCTTTGCTGATTTCTGGAAGATTTTTTTTCTTTCTATAGAATGGTTTTACTATTTGGCCTCAAAATATACTAATAATTTTTCTTGGCTATTGAGGAAGAAAATGCACATTGAATGCTCTTATTGATAGCCTAACATGGCTACAGTCAGCACCCCGGGCAGCATCTCTCTGGACTCTGGACTGGTCTTGCTGTTGAGTTTTGACTATGGACTCGTGGGCTACAGCACTGCAGACTCTGGTGTAGCTTGATAATCGCTGATTTTATCTGAGAGAACAAGTCTGAGGGGCTGCCGATGTCACTGCTGTCAGTGAGGTCAACAGCAAACTGCAAAGGAGATGGGCATGCAGTCCAGAATCACACAGACGACCCATAAATTGCTAAAAAATTCAACTCTGGCGTCTTACTCTGTGCGCTCCTGTATATGCAATGTCAGGTATTTTATTTTTGTCATCAAACTTCCCATCTGTTTGTCCTGTGTGAAGAGTTTAATTTAGTTTAAACAAAATAGAACCCAACTGAATAGAAGCGTCACACATTTTTTAATTATCAACTCATTCGGTGTTTGAGTTATCCCACCAAGTAGCTAAATAAATGTGTTTTTGAATGTTTATACTCTTATAGCAAACAGTAATTTCCCTTGAAATTTACAGATTCTCTCTAATATTTTTGAAATGTAACACAACATTCTCAAATCTGCATAGTCCAATGGAGGGCTGCAGGGGGCCAGAGCTAATCCCGGCACAACCGGGGCTTGATGTGGACAAATGTCCCAAACTGGATACCATAGGACCCACTCCCACTGGACACAATATTATTAATTAACCTCCTAAGGGCGTGAGATTAGGGGGATCATGCAGACTCCACATGGATAATAATCAGGTGTGGGATTTAAACTGTGGACACTGAATCTATGAGGCAGAAACTCTAACCACTGCTCCACCTGGCTGTCATCTTCTTAAAATCTAAAATGTTCAAATACAGTTTACTGTTGCTGTCTTCTTCACCACTTATTGCATGAATTGTTGTCAACGCGCCCACTCCTTTACTTATCTGCTTTTTCCATCAGGGTCCTCGGGGTGCTGTAAGTTGCGCTCACACTTACTGTACTTACTCCCACACCCGGCTAGTCTGTGAGGCATTGACTTTGTGATCCAGAGAAGTTGTATGTCTTAATTATAACTTTGAAATAAACTGTTTAAAAGATGGCTCGACTCCGGGTTGTGAAATTTATACATGCTTACGTACAAAACGATGCACCAGTTTTCTTCTTTGTCTTTGTATTAATTCACAGTGTCATCTTAAGCTTTAACATGAGACTTTCCTGTGCTTATAATATCATGGTGCTGCTCTGCATGGGCTGCTGTCTGCACTAATTGGCTTCTAAAGCCCTTTGTAAAATGAAAAGCTTGGCCCATTAAAGAATCTGAAAACCCGTAATTTAAGACGGTTCAATAACATTGAATTCCTCAAAGACTAATCCACACAAATTTGACAGTTTGTAAAAACAATTTAGTTTCAGGTTACAGTTTGTTCTGATTGCTTACCCACAATTTCTGAAACTATAGCACATTTTTGCAAAACTCTACACACAAACTCTGAAAACACAAGCACAAAGTGAAAAAGGCCACAAAACTCTTACGAAAGCATAAGCATAATTCAAAACCATATAAACCATTATGAAAAGGATGCTATTGCATCAAAACTCTACATACAAATTATCGAATGAGTACACCATCCTAATAATGAACCACACATCGATGGGATAAATGCAAAACACCACGTTCCACGTTGCATTTTCAATGTGTAATGCACAGCAGTCTTCTGCAAATGGTTCGAAAAGTATTTAGGCATTTCTTCCCAATATATGCATGTAGTTAATAAAACATACAAGGGAAAAATTAAGTTTATTTTTCCAAAAGCAAATACATTTAACTCCGAGTTTGAGCAGGAACATCCTGTACTGTATGTTTCTAGGCTAAAAATACAGAAGGTGATACAGAAAAAGAAAGGAGAGAACTACAAAGAGGTACAATTAGGCAGCATCCTCTTCTGCTTGGGTCTGGCCACAACACCTCATCTACGTCTCAAGAAATGTTCTCCCTGGCAAGACAGCAGGGAAAGTATCATCTGAAGTGACATGTCCATCCCTAGCAAGCCCCAACTTCTGTATCTCTAATTGCCTGGAGAAGTGGCACACGGCTGGCAATCACACACCTTCCACCTCCATGATGAGAAGAATTCTTCGATTGGGTTTAAAATCGGAGAGTAAGGGGGAGAAATATAGCCCAGACATTTGTGAATGGTTGATAAACCAATTTAGGACCATAGCAGACTGGTGGAAGTTCACATTATCCCAGATGATGACAAACCTGGACTGCTGTGGTCCCTTCTGATGGTCATCAGGATGTTGTGTAGGTTGTCAAGAAATGTGATGTGGCTGGTATTGCATGGTCAAGAATGGCATGATGATGTAAGAACCCATTTTGTCCTATGGCAGCACACATAGTAATGTTACCTCCTCGCTGTCCTGGAACACTGATAAGGGCACGTTGGCTTATGACATTTCTTCCGCTGCGCCTTGTTCTGTTCAAGATGAAGCCAACCTCGTCAGCATAGATGTACTCGTGATGAACTCTGGCAGCATCTAACTCTATGATTCTCTGAGACAGACAAGGCAAGAGCATTACAGACACTCTAAACAGATGTGGCGCAGTCAATACTGTATGGTGTAACAATGCACTATTACAGTATACACTATTATACTACTAAACAGTAACTATAACAACAATGACAAAAAAAAGCTAGGAAAGACTCACCTGTACAAATTCATAGGGCAGTTCTTTTACTTTGCTAGAGTTCCTCTCAAATGCTTCATTCTGATTCGATGTTGTTGAAGGAGATGGAAAGTGCTGACAAGCAGACCCGTCTGACATTACTGAAGGTGGTGTTGTCTGAGAATGTGGTTTTGAAGTTCTCTCAATTAAATGCTGTTGTTTTCCAAGACCATATTCACAACATGCACCTCCTGCTGTGGGGTAAAGAGCCGGTTTCTTCTACCAGCAAGTGGCTGTCTTTCAATTCTGCATAACCATGATGTGAATGGTTAGGGTGTAAGATGTTTTGCAGCACGAAATTAAATGTTATACGTTTACTGTAATTTTTATGTCTAGACAATTTACATTATAGGTCTGCCATAGATGTGGTAGTACTACTGTATGTAGCATCATGATGTCTTATGTTACTTACCTGTTTTTCATTTCTGAATGTTTGGATGACACCAGCTACTGTGACATGGCTGGATTCTTTGCCCAGCCTCCCTCATACTCAAACCATGGTTGACCACATGATCAAAAAGGGTGGCAACACATTTCATTAGTTATGGACCCTCTTAGCCTTCTTCCTCATCCATGTCCTCCTCTTACCCTCACACCTCTTCCTTTCTGAGCAGTTTTTGCCTCCATTCTTGTCCAAAGCAAGATAACAAACCTGTTGCTCATGCTCTGCTATCTAAATGGAGAGATTAGCTGTGAGTGTTCTTCCACCTGAGGATCAGGTGTAGCTAGTTAACCAGTGCGTGTTGCATTTTGATTGGCTGTGCTTTCCAATGAACACACAACATGGTTCCGTTTTGTAAACTGTGTGTAATGTAGAGAACTGAGTGTAATGTTTTGCAAAATGAGTGCTAAGCAGGGAATGAGCATATTGTTTTGCAGTCTTGGTAAAGAGACTTGGTATATGAGGTGACTGTTTCCATGATCATGCCTCAGGCTCCATTTTTTGTGTGTAAGAAATCAGGAAAAACTGTAAATGCTCTCATTAATAGCAGGTCTCTTTTTTTCACCCCGCTCAAATAAACGGTAAATGGTGCAAATTGAAAACAATATGTAAAAAATGCATTAAATCTATACATAAAGCACACAAGATTTTATCAATACAAATTAAATGACAAAACAAGCACTGTATATATTTACAGAAATGTACCTCTTTTGAGTCTTTAGGAAAGATACTGACAAGTTGTGCTATGACATAATTAACATGCTGAATATTATAAACAGGGAAGTGCAGAAGACCAAAAATATGAAAAAAATAGTCTCCTCAAATCCATAGTCATTTCCCAAAACTCATTGCTGTGAAGATTGCACATTGCAAGGCAGATTGCCATGTTCGTCATCACGGCAGAGCCAGTTCTAGGATTTTTCTGCCCTAGGCGAAGTGGTAAATGGCACCCGCACCACCCCCTTTGCTTTGAGAGGAATCATCACTGCCAGACCTGTACTTTGAGAGCCAAAGACAGGATAAGGGGGACAACAAAGTATTTAGGACCTCAAATTCAAAATTTGAGAATGTCAAGTTATAGCAACACTCTTGAAGGGTGCCATTTCATAAAATAAGTAAGAATCTGGCTGTATTAGTAGTCTTTATTTATTGCTTTTAACGTTTCTCTTGAGAAAACTAACTACAATTGTAAAGTGTTTCATTCATCCATCCATCCATTATCCAACCCGCTATATCCTATCTACAGGGTCACAGGGGTCTGCTGGAGCTAATCCCAGCCAGCACAGGGTGAAACGCAGGAAACAAACCCTGGGCAGGGCACCATCCCACCGCAGGGCACACACACACACACACCAAGCACACACTAGGGACAATTTAGGATCACCAATGCATCTAACCTGCATGTCTTTAGATTGTGGGAGGAAACCCACGCAGGCACGGGGAGAACAGGCAAACTCCATGCAGGGAAAACCCGGGAAGCGAACCCAGGTCTCCTTACTGCAAGGCAGCAGCACTACCCACTGCACCACCGTGCCGCCCTTAAAGTGTTTCATGCCAGACAAAATTAAACCAATTGTGCAACATACCTGAGAAATTTCAGCTTTGATTTCTAAGCTGAGTAGAGATCAGCAACAAAACATTTTGTTCTAGGGGACAAACACAGAGAACACCTCTTATGTTCCCTGGAGAATGACAACAATTTCCTCAAAACACCTTAAGTGATCCTTTGAGAGATCAGGCACTTGAATCCCAGAAGACTCTCATTAGCCCACCTTCCCCTAAGATAGACTTTGGCCTAAGCAGCCTAGTTTAAAAGAGGTCTAGGAGGTAGTGAAGGGAGCAAGATCAGCCTCATCTCCTGGACCCAGCAGTGTGCCATATGTGGTCTATAAGAGATGTCCAGATCTCAGCCACAATCTCTGGAAGATCCTGAGAGTGATCTGGCAGAGAGAAAGATTGGCCAATCAGTGGAGGAGTGCAGAGGGAGTATGGATCACCAAGGAAGAGAACTCAGAGAGCACTGAACAGTTCTGTACCATCTTACTGTTTACCGTAGAAGGCAAGATCTTATTAAGCGTCTTCTCCCAGTGCCTAATAGAGTTTCTCCTCCAAAATGACTATTGATATATGTGTACAAAAGGTGGGGAATTCCAGAACTACCAGACTGCCTAGAACACAATGGGATTGTCTTTTTTTCTTTTGGTCCCTAGCTGGTATCTAGCCAAGGGTATCCTTGGAGCCAGTATGCTGCTGTGGATACCAATGGATCTCGGATTTCGGACACAAGTCTCTGGCTTTTTCTATGTTGAGTCTTGATTTCTTCAGGCCTTCCTTAATTTGTTTGGACCATGTTTTCTTGGCAGCCATATGCTGGATTTTCCAATGGCTGGGTTTTGCCACCAAAGGAATTTGTGTGGGAGTCGGCTGCCATTCATTTGACAAATGTAACCAAACTATCGTAAGCAACGTTGTTGGATTTGCTCTTCAATAGTTGGCTGCCTTGCTCAATTCTGCCATTTTACTTTGTTTCAGATGCAATTACGAATTGAGACTTGTAGGATTTGATGTAAGCATCAAATCTGGAAGACTTCCTGTTTGACCATGGTCATATTTGAGCAGTGTCCACATTTCTGATGCATATAACAGGATCGCTAGGATAACAGTTCAGAAGAGGTGAACTTTGGTCTTCGTCGAGATGTTTGTTCATTTCCACAGGCACCGATTGTGCAAGGCAAATATTGCAGTTGCTTGTCCGATCCGGCTGTGGATTTCTGCTGTGGAGGCCACCTTCTTTTCCTGAACTAGTGGTCCTAGGTGCTTGAATTCATTAACCTGTCCAAGTTGGGTTCCATCCAAGTGGAGAGTGTCTGGCGACCTGTCCGTTATGAGTACCTTTGTCTTGTCTGTGTTGATTTTCAGGCCATACAATTGGGGCATTTGGCAATTTGGTAAAGAGTATCTGTTGCCTCCACATTGTTGTCTGAGAACATTTGGTCAGTGATATACTCATTTTCATTGAATTGAACTCCATGCATGTCTTGGAGTACTTTACCAATACCTGGAATAAAATATTGAATAGGAGAGGCGACACAACGTCCCCTTGACTGACTCCGGTCTGGATGGTGAACTCCTCATATAATTAATTTCGGATCCTTATTTGGCTAGTGGAGCCATTGTAGCTGGATCTGAGGAGTGTGATGATTTTTGGGTGGATGTGTTCCCTCTCCAGTGCTGCCCACAGTGCTGGCCAGTGGATGCAATCAAACACTGATTTGAAGTCAATGAACAACAACAACATTTATTTATATAGCACATTTTCAAACAAATAATGCAGCTCAAAGTGCTTTACATGATGAAGAAAGAGAAAAAAGACGAAATAAAAAAGAATTAAAATAAGGGAACACTAATTAACATAGAATAAAAGTAAGGTCCAATGGCCAGGGGGGACAGAAAAAACAAAAATAAAAACTCGACGGCTGGAGAAACAAAATAAAATCTGCAGGAGTTCCAGGCCACAAGACTGCCCGGCCCCCTCTAGGCATTCTACCTAACATAAATGACCTCAATCAGTCCTCATGGTATTCAGGGTTCTCATGGAAGAACTCGATGATGATGGTCATGTGGACTTCTGGCCTTTAATCCATCAATGTAGGGACATCACGGTGCTTTGATCAGGTGGTGGTGGCGCATATCGACACAACAGAAAACTGGAAAAAGAACAGAAGAGAAAGTAAGGTTTAGTATGGATTTCGGAGCCACCATGAATAATAATGATAATTAGTTGAATATGCAGCGCATCAAGATTAAACTAAAATGAGTTATGAGAAAGCCATGTTAAAGTAATGTGTTTTCAGCAGTGTTTTAAAGTGCTCCACTGTATTAGCCTGGCGAATTCCTATTGGCAAGCTATTCCAGATTTTAGGTGCATAAGAGCAGAAGGCCGCCTCACCACTTCTTTTAAGTTTAGCTCTTGGAATTCTAAGCAGACACTCATTTGAAGATCTGAGGTTACGATTTGGAGTATAAGGTGAAAGACATTCTGAAATATAAGATGGAGCAAGATTATTTAAGGCTTTGCAAAACCATAAGCAGGATTTTAAAGTCAATTCTAAATGATACAGGTAACCAGTGTAGTGACATCAAAACTGGGGTGATGTGCTCGGATTTTCTTTTCCTAGTTAAGATTCTAGCAGCTGCATTCTGCACTAGTTGCAATCGATTGATGTCTTTTTTAGGGTAGTCCTGAGAGGAGTGCGTTACAGTAATCTAGCCAACTGAAAACAAAGGCATGAACTAATTTCTCAGCATCTTGCAGTGTTATAAGAGGTCTAACATTTGCTATATTTCTTAAGTGAAAAAATGCTGTGAAACAGCAACAACAACAGTTTGTTTTCCACAGTGAGTTCTGACTTCCATGAAGATCTGGTCATAGTAGCCGCACTTTGGTCAGAAACCTGCTTGTTCTTCGTGACTTGTCTGCTCTTGGTGCCTCTGCAGTCTAGATTAAAGGACTTTCATGAATACTTTGTCGACGATTGAGAGGAGACTGATACCACGGTAGTTCTTGCAGTCTTGATTGTCACCTTTTTTGTGACTTGGTATGATGATGGCCCTTGTCCACTCTGTTGGGACTTGCTCCGTGCGCCATATTGTTCAGAGTGTATGAAGTCAATTAAGTAAGCAGTCTCCGCCAGCTTTGATTGATTCTGCAGTAACATTGTCCACACTGGATGCTTCGTCATTCTTCAAGGCCTTGACGGCCCCCTTGATCTCGTCAAGAGTCAGCTCTGTATCCGACATTGGAATTTCTTGCTGGTCTATTGGTGGCGGGTCTGCGGCTGGTCCTTGTGGAGGTTTGTGATTATATAGGCTCTCAAAGATTTCCTTCCATCGCTCCAGGTGCTCATTCAGTGATAGTATAAAGGTTCCATCGCTCTTCCTGATGTTATCATTGGTCACTTTGCTTTTCCCGCTGAGTTTCCTAAGCATTTTGTAGAGTTTGTGATGTTCGTGTTTTGAGGTGGCTTCTTCTAAGTCAATGGCCACTTAGTTCCAATATATCTCGCTCTCTTCTTTCATTTGCCAGTGGATTTCTCAGTTGAGCATCTGATATCGATTATGATCGACTAACTTGACTCATTTCCGCTACTGCACCATATCCAGACATTGATCAGATATCCATACCTGTGTTTTGTGCCAGATAGGTGGACATAGTGATTTAGCATAGTCCATGATGACTTCGGATATTTGTTGTTCTTCTATATTGTCTAATGCAATTTGAAATACTTCCTTATGAATGGGGTCTAGTAGGCACTTCCAACCGAAGCGGGTTGATGGTTGAGCATTCCGATTGATGCGATACAGATGAAGTTGGATGTTGGAGCGGACGAGGTAATGGTCTGCCTGTGGGTCAGACTGGGATTGACACCCTGCTCATCCGCGAAGCTCATAGAGGAAGGGGAGAACTGGTCATATTGTGGTTGGACCTGACCAGTGCCCATGGATCCATACCCAACAGTTTGGTCAAGATCACCCTGCAAAGACATTATGTGCCCAACAATATCAGAAACTTTATCCTGGATTATTACAATAATTTCAGGCTAAAGTTCACTTCCGGATCCATGACATCAGATTGGCATAGAACAGAGAAGAAGATAATAACAGGATTTACCATTTCGGTTACCCTGTTTGCTGCCCTAACCATGAACATGGTTGTCAAATCCACAGAGGTGGAATGCAGAGGCCCCATGGCAAAATCAAGTGTGCGGCAACCACCAATTAGAGCTTTCATAGATGATCTTGCCATCACCACAATATCAGTCCCCGGTGCAAAATGGATCCTCTGAGGCCTAGAGAAGCTTATCAAATGGGCCAGGATAAGCTTCACACCAAGCAAGATCTAGGTTACTGGTGCAGAAGAAGAATCAGGTGGTAGATAAGTTCCACTTTGCACTATCTAGTGACATCATACCATCCATCTGCGCCAGTGAAGAGTCTGGGGAAATTATTTGATACCAGCCTCAAAGACTCCATTTCCATCAAAAAGACCACCAAGGACCTGGAAGAATGGCATATGAAGGTGGACAAATCAGGTCTGCTAGGAAGATTTTTGTTATGGCTCTACCAACATACTATCCTGCCCAGGATCCAGTGACCACTGGTGGTATATGAGGTCACTTTGACAACAATAGAGTTCATGGAGAAGAGGATTAGCAGCTACCTGCGGAAATGGCTTGGTCTTCCATGCAGCCTTAACAGCGCAGCACTTTATGGCAGCAGTAACACCTTGCAGCTGCCCTTTAGTGGCCTGAAAAAGGAGTTTATGGTGTTAAGTACAAGAGAGGCACTCCTATATAGATATTTAAAAGACCCCAAAGTAGTCACAGCAGAGCAAGAACAGGGAGGAAGTAGAAGGCAGCCGATGCATAACAGGTGGCAGAATCTCGGCTGAGGTAAAGGGAGCTGGTGGGGAATGTGGCCACAGGCTGATCTGGTCTTGGCTATTTCTGCAAAACTCTCACAGCCCATGGCACAGAGAGATACCAGGTTGTCCAGGAGGAAATTTGAGTAGGTGTGGAGGAAGAAAGAGCAAGCAGGATGGTTGGTCTGAAACATCAGGTAGCATGGATAAGGCAGGAATCAGTAGAGCAGAGAAAGAGGAGGTCATTACTGATGCTGCAGAGAAGGCCACTAGATGGCTGTGGCTGAAGAGGGATGCTCTGTGGTCAATAGCCGCTGGGTCGCCTGGGTGAGGGTGTCCGATGAATACATCACTGAAGATGCATCCCAGCACCTCAAAGTAGCAATGAGTTCAGATTCTGTATGTTATAACTGGTACTAACAGAAGTCACTAAATGAAAGCAAAGGGTCACCATATTTTAGCAGATTGGCACTATGTAAATCAGTAATCATCATAATCATTAAGCAATTGAATTAAATATATGTATTATTAACCCACAAAAAATGTAATTCAGAACTCCAAACTATGATAGAAGTGAAGAAATGTTCATGTGAACAAAAACAGACATTTTCCAAACGTGGTTTTCAATTATTTAGAAAAAATGTTTAATGGATGGGTCTTGCAGCTTCCTGAGGTCCATCCACAATGACAGGTCAGAGTATTTCCTTTCTGCACATGTCTCAAGGTAACATGCAACCAAATTAAGCCTAACATCATTTGACAGGTGAAATAGGGAGCTAGTCCTAAAATGGCAAGCATTAAAAGATATTTTCATCCAGAGCAGACACAAAGCATGAGGCATCCTTCATGATTATGAAGCAAATGCCCTGAGAATGCAGACATGGAGAGCAGTGAACGCGAGGGGGCAGCAGATGGCTAGAGGATCATAAAATGGCACAGCAGGAGCGAGTAGGGAAGCAGCTGAAGCATCCAGAAGGAAGAAAATGTAACATTCTACAACTGGTATTGTGCAGCTGGGAGCACACATTCATGGAATTCAATATTTCTAACCCAGTGGCAACTATTTAAATGAAACAGCACAACTGTGTTTGGCACTATTCCATTACAGAGAGTTATTTGTGGCTAAAACCAACCAAGCCCACCCAGGCACAATGCAGTAACCCAACTGATATAGCACAGTGAAGAAGAACAACTCAGGCATTTCACAGAGAAACTTCAGAGGTACAATGTATTCACTCACTTTTTGATATGGCGACACATAATCTCACTTTTATACACAGATGTACTCATAATTTAGGGTCCATAAATAAGGAAGTAACATGGAAAAAGTGCTTGGAGTGTGGCAGAGGCTTAAGGTGTTTGTCTACAGCTACATGAGCGATAAGAGCTATGTTGTCCTATGGCACACTCTCCTCACAATGGTGCCTTTTTGTCTTCGCTGCAAGGCTAACAGATAAAACAACATGATTTTTAATTGAAGTTAAACTAAATTATTCATACACCGTATATGGAGTTGTCTCTTTCACAGAACATTTTACATTTAGTAAAAATCATGCTGATCCTCCAAGCTTTGCTGCAGAATGTAAGAGATGCTTCTCTGCACAAAATTGTATTGGTAATTCTACAGTCATGGTAGATAGCTCACCTCCACAACAGGCAGCCTGAATTAAAGGGTCCCTGACATCAAGCAGTCCAGCACTGGATGTCTTGCAAAAGAGCTCAGAGGCTAAAGCATAACAATTACTGGGAAATACAGGATAAAGAACGTCAAGAAATTGATGTTGGTTTTGAGCAATGGAGGACTGGTAGTCCTTAACAAAGATTTACAGCTTTAAAAAACAAATGTGTGCTGACTAAATACATTGCATTGAATACATGCATACAAAGTGATTTATCAAATTTGTGCTGGCAGAATTTTTTTTATATCTTTTTCACTTCAGAAGCCCCAAGCTCCTCTATTGGTTTTCATTTCTCATCGGCACCTATGGTCCCCTGCCCGTGTGTTCCCATCTCCTTTTCCAATTTGTTTGTCCCCACTGCTCCCCCTTACTCCTGATGCCTGTCCCTGTACCTCATGTGCCTCAACAGTTCAACTCAGTTATTCTTTTCCTGTTTGTAATTCTAAATGCATCCAGCCCACCTTCAGCCAGCCTCCAACTGCTCACTCTGAGCCACAGTTAGGCATTTTAATTCCCACAGTTGTTTTTTTTTTTGCACAAAGAAACAGCCGTTCATTTCCAAACCCTCCGAGGTGGCTAAATCTGCTGAATCCAGCGTCTAGACAAAAACCTGTTTGAAGAGAAAGAACGAAGGCTTTGATTAAGATGAGACGTCTCGACGAAACCTGCCTGGCAGCTAGGAACCATTGGACACCTAGGGTTTTATTAGCACTCACAACATTTTCCCATGAATGAGCCTTATACTGAGGAGAATATTATGCAATCCTATAGCAAAACTACAGAACATCATATTAAAAAAGTAAGAATTTCACTTTCTTAAAAGGAAGAGTCTTGTGACGGCACTTTAGATAAGTAAACTACCAATGAGTATTGTATTTAACTAATCTTTGTGCATATGGCAATAAAAAGTTGTTGTAACTAGAGCTTATAATATAAGGTTCTCTTGTAAAATATTTGCATGATTTAAGCTCACTCAAAGTAGTTCAGGCTCAGTGATTATGAAAATGATTTCTATGATTATGTAATGCACAAGAAATAATGCTTCTTCCTCAATAGATACTATTCTCCTGAGACTGTGACAATTCAGCAGGGCCTTGGAGCAGAGACACTGCTGCTGTGAATTAAGAGGAGCCTACTGAGGTGGGCTGATCATCTAATACTGATACCCCTTGAGTACCTCCTATTCTGTATACCACACATGGGCTCCTTACACACTAGAACAAGGGCATGTTGGAGAAATTACAGTAAATAAATCTGTAACACCCCCAAAAATAATAAAGATAAATGAGTGTACCACAGTTTGCAAAGTCTTCCCGATGGATAACTACATTATATAAAAATGTGGGTCAAGGCCAACACTAAGCCTCAACTCATTAATCACTCATCAGTTATTAAATGACATGGCAACACTTAAAAATGCAACTAAACAATAACATTTATAAAGTTTGGAGTTTTAAACACTTGCATAGAAACACCACCCCACCAAATACAAGGTATCATTACGGTATAGGCCATTAATATATACAACACAGAACAGTCCCAAATACCGTGGCTAAAACCAACCTACTACTGAGATGATTTCCTTGGGAAAACGGAAACCTCTCTCAAGGTCCAACACCATCTCACTATCAGGCAAATCTTCTTAAAGGGGCATAATCCATTATGAGTATCACCCACAATTACACATTTCCATGTGACAATATTCAGACATTACTAAACCAAAAAGCACATTATATGGTGCTGCTATGCCTCAGTTGGCCTAGGCGCACCCCAGGAGGAGCTGAAGGCTGTTAGTGGCATTCTGGTGTCCTCTGCTGATGGTTACCACCTTCACAATTAGAAATTGGTACAAAAGATGAGCCTAAAAAATAACTGGAAACTGCAGTATTGCAGAAGAGCCTAAAGACTAAAGTGAAGGCTGGCTTATAGGTCATATACGAGAGCTCAGCAAAGTCGTCATGATCAAATTTATAGCGGCACTTTCCTTTCATAGTCATCAACACAATGGCAGTTAAAGTGGGGCCAAGGCCATCCAATAATTATGAATCACAGTCATGAAATTAAACTACTTCCAACCTTCACTGAGCCCATAGGCACAAAATCTTCCATTTAAACTGAAAGGTGTTATTAATATGCTGTCTGCCTCCAACAAAAGTGGGAAGAGTCTATCGGCATCAAAATGGGGGCCATTAATAGGTAACAGGCAGAAAGCAAGAAAACCATCAGAAAGGAAATTGTCTGGTGAAAAGAACGGGGGAAACCACAACAAGAAGCAATAATCCCAATAAAGGCCAAGGACTTTGAAATATAAGAAGCCACAAGAAACACAGACAGTCCAAGAAAACCTGGAGACAGCGGGGCAAAGTTGATCACTGGGTCAATGCTGAAGGTTCTTTCACTTATTTATTTCAAATTTTCAGGATTTCCAAAGTGTGTGATAATTCAAACAGAGTATTGTTGTTCTAAGAGCAGAAATGTCATCATTAGCTGATATTCCTACATCACCGCTTGGACAGTTCTGGTCAGATAAGAAGGGGTTCACCTGAGGAGGTCAGCACAAGGGAGCCCCCTTAGAAAATATGAGGTTGCTGCTTAAAATTGGAGCCCTGGATTACCATTTTCAATGAGAGTGCTCATATGTGGTTCTCTATAGCCAATGAAAGATCTCATGACATTCTTCAAAAAATGCCTGGACTACGTTCCCATAATAGCATTTGTAGACCAGCAACTTCTGCACATTCTGTGCTTAGCAACACATCTGAATAATCTGACAGCAACATTCACCCATGTGGTAGTGAGTAGGGATAATCCCACACATGAATTATAGTGTGAATTAATCTAATATATGTGTTAGGAGCTTTACACTTGCATGCTCATTGACTGATATAAGGATTGTTTCACTACATTTTCTCCCAAGGCTTCATTAATGCAGTAAAGTATGGAGCTAGACTGGGTACACACATTCTCCACACCATTGCACTCCCCGTTTACTCCTTTGAATATTCAGCTGAAGAAAACAGAAAACTAAGAGACCTCCCTATAGTTATCTGCTTTATGAGGGGCTTCTTTCAGTTGTTCTTAGTGGGGAGAGTAAGCAATCAA
This sequence comes from Erpetoichthys calabaricus, assembly GCF_900747795.2. Taxonomy (NCBI): domain Eukaryota; kingdom Metazoa; phylum Chordata; class Cladistia; order Polypteriformes; family Polypteridae; genus Erpetoichthys; species Erpetoichthys calabaricus. Next base: position 166,705,622 of record NC_041398.2, read on the forward strand.
CATAAAAAGAATTTAAGCTAACTGCAACTGTTATTTTACAGTAGTGTTTCTCTATTTGTAAGGGACAGAAAGTTTGGATGCTTCTTTGTTCCTTTTCTTACAAGAACCTAATTTTCGATGAAGCTAGTATCCCCTGCTCAATGCAATGTGTGTGCAAGTATGTGTCAATTTATATAGCAACTTTTTCTTACTAATGGGACGCCAGGCCATTGTAGCACACACATCCACAATGAGTCAGTATACAGTGTGATATACCAGGGCTGTACAGCTCCCCAAACCCGGACACAGACAGGCACAGAGACACAAGTGCAAAAACGACACACGGTTTATTTCTTCGTGGGGCAGCCCTATTTCCCTCTCTCCACTGCAGAGCACAGTACACAAGTACCCACAACAATACTGCTCAGTCCCTTCTTCCTCTCTTTCTCTTCTTCTTCTTTCGTTCTCTCTTTCATTTTCTCTGCCACCTCCACTCATCTCCCATTATGCTTTGTCCTCCCAACTTTGGCTCTTTGAACAGAGTGAGGTGGCCTCTTTTATAGTGCACCCTGTAGTGCTCCAGGTGGTCCCGGGCTCTCTTCCAGCAGCACTTCCAGGTGTGGCAGAAGTGCTGCATGCCAGGGCTCCGGAACTGTCCAGGCACCCCCTGGCAGTGGCCACAGGCCATAGCAGGGTTGACTTTCTAAGCTCCAAACACGTAGCCCCGGTGTAAGCCAGGGGGTTGCCCTCTCATCTTCTGATGGAGGTATTGCCCTGAATTTGTCCTGTTTCCCAATCCTCCCATCACAGGTGCATCCAGGCCGCCACAACAGTTACACTAAATTATTCAGTTACATTATTATTTTTAGTGCATAGAAAAGTACATAGAAAGAAGCCACATTCTCATTTCAGAAATTAACAGAAAATCCCACCGCTAAGTGTCACAAACAATAGCCATTGAGCCATTCATATGCATATGTGCTGCGCCCTCCATATGTTTAAACCCAGTTACATTCTTGGCTGTATGCTAAGGCCATCAGGATTTGACTTAAAAAGATGAACCTGAGGCAAAGGTATAAAGTTTATTACTGGGCACATTTGTACTCTAAAGGTTGAAAATCCCACATCTTTAGCTCCGTCACCGCATTTCAAGTGAGTACAAGTGAAGTTCTTTTCGTGTTGTCATGGGCATATACCCTGGACATCTGGGTGATTCTTAGTTTGGACTGGAGTTTGGTCCCATTGCCTTGGTGTTGTGTCACCCAACAGTGCGGGCAGATACAATTTTTAGAACGAAAGATCTGAAGATGAAACATAGTCAAAAGCCTGGCCAAGTTCAATACCCATAAGTCAATAATTCGTGTTGTCTAAAAAAAATCTTATTCAGGAAAACCATACTGGCATAAATCTGATCTGCAAATTCAGAACACTAAGAAGTGTACAATGCCAACCTTTATGCCTTTGACCCAGCGATGGCATGCACTGCACACTTCCTGTTGAACTTACCTAACCGTCAACAGAAATCCCTTAAAAAGGTACCACCTATGAGAAATCAAAATGGAGTCATGGAAGAATGCAAAATATTTTTAATACTACTGTAATCTATTTAATTAATGTAAAGCAAAATGTGAAAAAAAAAACTAATCTAAAGCAAAATACAAATGTCAGATATAGATGCCTTGGGCTTCAAAACCCTATTCTGAAATGAACTCCTCAGTTGGTTTCATTTGGATTGGGGACAGACAATTATATACCTAAAAGTCATACTTTTATTTTAGAAAGTTTACTTGCAATCAGATGGTTGTAGCGAGGCACTGAAGGTCTCCTCTTACCTTAAAGTAATAATATATCCAATTTTTTATTATGTTACTTATCTTAATGGAGTTTGTAGTATTGGCCATGAGAAATTTTTCATCTTATGTTTTCACGCAGGATGGAGAGAAAAAGTTTATGATATAATAGACCCTAATGGCAATCCAACAGCAAGTGATGTGAAAAACGTTCATGGAAAAAAGAAAATGTTTCACATCACATTGTAAGCATACAACAGTCCGTTATCCCTTCGTGTGTTCAAAACGTGCAAAAAGCATTGATGTTTTGCTTAGAAACGACTAAAAATCACTTCTAGGAAAGGCAGTGTTCATAGTAAACATGGAAAGGTGCATTCCCATAATTCTGTGATTTTGAATTGAAGACCCACCTCTCCTTCTCATTCATTGGTCAGGAGTCCCGTCTTGATTTGCTATCACTACAAACTACACGGGGTAATTAAAAAAATGATAGTTTTTGTATGGAGTATTCCTTTAATTTAATTTTTGTAACATCAATAGATAATAATAAAGAGAAATTTACTCTTTAATAATGCTAATTTGGTAATGTGTAATCAGTTTTTGACTAAGTAAAGTTATAGTGCAATTTTCCTTGTTTACCCTTTAATAAAACTGAAGAAAAAAAATGATGTAAGGGGATATTTGTTAAAACCCAATTAAAGCTCAGAAAACAATTCAATAAAGCAACTGATCAAGACATGGGGTCCGCCTCCACATCAGCATGTTAGTCAGCCCACCTTCCATTCCTCATGAGTACTCTGATTCTTACTTAAATACTAATAGGACTACACAGTCTTTTGTAATGATACACACATTTTTATAGCATTTTTCATGATAAACCAACCACCAAACAAATGTACTTTTAATACATTGAGATTCTTCAAATTTGAAATGTTTGGCATGTTTTCCTATCTCTCTGTAGCAGCTTGACAAGTGAGCCTTGTCGAGGTAATGTTCATGCAGTTGACTGGCATTAAGTGTCCTTGTCACCCTTTCTCGTTCAGCCTTTAAAGCTGAGTCACTGCGATGCACTTTACCTCGGCCAGCAATTAAGTTTTCTGTGTTGTGACATTTACAGCTGAAGCTAGTTTCAGCGTCTTAATAGCTACCTTTATAAACTAAATGCAAAGTCAGACAGGAGTTCACATGATGATGAAGTGGACAATTCCTGTATGTATCACCTGAACATACCAGGAGCTTCTGAGATGATCTTCTTAAATTCTCCTAAAAATTTCTCCTTAAAAGTTAGGTTCTCATTTCTTACCAGTTGTGGATAAATACTCAAGAACTGTAAACTAAATGCCATGACAGTGCCATACAGATTCCACTGCTCCATCTTATTTGTTCCTTTTTTTGCCAATAACCCTGGTGACCCTGTATTGGACTAGACAAGCTTTAAAAGTGAATAAATGAATATATATATATATGTTGCAACGCAGATGCAGCAGCCTGGAGTGTTTAATAATGCTTAATTTAAGGTATAGCGTGGATGTCACTTACTCTGTTTCAGCAGCTGAGAACTCTTGCAGAGATGACTCCCAACTGTGCTTCCTGCTGGTCAAGTTGCCACGGCATACATTATCATGTCTGTGGAATGCTCTGCAAATTTGTATTGCAGTAGAGTCCTGGGTGAAAGCAATGTGAAACGTCTTTAGGCCCAAACCAGAACTGACTGTCTGCTAGGGCCATGAACACCAGAAGCTGAGAAAAGGAGATTTCTTTGTATGTATTGACCATTTACAAGTGTGTATTTTGTATGTGCCGCACTGTATTTAACACAGAACAACTACAGATTTGTACAGAGGTGGAGGAAGTACTCCAACAATTTACTTAAGTAAAAGTACAAATAAATAAGCAAAAATGTACACTAGTAAAAATACTGCCCCATTGACCTTTCTACTTAAGTTAAAGCAAGAAAGCATTTGCTTAAAATATATTAGAAGTATTAAATTTAAAGTACTAATCAAATGTAGTCCCTGATTCAAAAGTATAATATGGTGTTAGGTGTGCCTACTGAATGCATATTGTGTTAAATAAAAAAATTGTACAGGTTGTGCCATTTTAATTACAAAGGATGCAGATTATGCTACTGACAACACTGGATTAAGATCTCTGCAGGCCCCAATGTGTCCAAACTCAAAAGGCCCCTCCCTCAACCCCACCCCCTTACTAGCCCCACCCCTTTACTAGCCCCAGTATGAACATAAATTAGGTAAAGGCTTTGAATTAGAAGAAAATAATCCAAAACTTTACATTGGATCAATTTGACCTTCTTTCTTTTGTTCATTACAGGGTTGGCCACCCAAATGACTTTAGAATTGCAGTACAAATGAAGTATTTCCTGCGGTGGGTTGGCACCCTGCCCAGGATTGGTTCCCTGCCTTGTGCCCTGTGTTGGCTGGGATTGGCTCCTGCAGACCCCCGTGACCCTGTGTTCGGATTCAGCAGGTTGGAAAATGGATGGATGGATGAAGTATTTCCAGTCTACAGCATATATGCATGAGAGTGCAAAAGCAACACAGTCAAGGGTGAGCAGACTTTTGCAATACAGAATACAACATTGCTGGTTGACATGATAATAGGACAAAGGCAGGTTGTGACAAATGTGTGCCACCAGCACACATACCAAAAACCAACATGGTGCAACAGGTGGTCATAAAATAAAACAAAATAGAAAAATGTATAAAAAATAGTTCACCCTACCACTGCATGCGGCTATAATAAGCTGTTAATGCTTCACTATCTGAAGTAAAACACCAGGCTGATGCGTGATATCATATCATATAGTTGTTAAACACTGAACTTACCCTTTGAAGATTTCATAAACCGAACTCATATTCTCCAAATGTCTCTTTAATTTTCACTTTTGCTGCACTACTGGGCTTTTGCTTTAAATGACCATCCATTTGTTCTTTTGTGGCATGGTAACAAATCAAACATTCTTTCTCATAAGAGTGACCTATTAGAAACCTGCACTATAAATTGTTCATATTCAATTACAGCTAAGAAACCTGACCCATTAGAAACCCACTCATATTTTTGTTTTAAGAATTTTTTTATTTAGGTCTAATTGGGCAAGTTTATAATCATGAGGATCAGTAGTGGGTGCTGGACAGTGCTTTGCTGTAAGTACCTGTGCTGTTGTTAAAAACAAATAACAATGGCTATATAATAAAAAATTACATGTCTTTCTTTCTGTGGTGGGTTGGCACCCTGCCCGGGATTGGTTCCTGCCTTGTGCCCTGTGTTGGCTGGGATTGGCTCCAGCAGACCCCCGTGACCCTGTGTTCGGATTCAGCGGGTTGGAAAATGGATGGACGGATGTCTTTCTTTTCTTTCAAGCATATTTTCTCTTATGAATAGTAATAATACAGAAAAGTGTGAGACCATCCATCCATTATCCAACCTGCTATATCCTAACTACAGGGTCATGGGGGTCTACTAGAGCCAATCCCAGCCAACACAGGGTGCAAGGGAGGAAACAAACCCCGGGTAGGGTGCCAGCCCACCACAGGGCACACACACACACACACACACACACCAAGCACACACTAGGGACAATTTAGAATCGCCAATACACCTAACCTGCATGTCTTTGGACTATGGGAAGAAATCGGAGTACCTGGAGGAAACCCACGCAGACACAGCGAGAACATGCAAATTCCATGCAGGGAGGACCCAGGAAGCGAACCCGGGTCTCCTAACTGCGAGGCAGCACCGCTACCCACTGCACCACCCATATTCCAAATCTGATTATTCAGAGCAGGGTCATGGTGCACCTGGAGTCAATCCCAGCAACCACAGAGTGCAAGGCAAGAATGATCCTGGGACAGGATGCCATCCCATCACAGGGTGAACACACACGCTAAGGACAATTCAGCATTGTTAATCCCCTTATCCTACATGTCTATAAACTGTGAGAGGAAGTCACAGCACTAGGTGGAAACCCAAATGGATACGGGGAGAACATGCACTCTCCACACAAGAGAGCACTTGAATCTAAAACAACTATTATCATTCAAAATAGGATTAGATTTCTGAGGTGTGCCACTGCCAGCGGAAATGCTTAGTTTAAGCTTTAGTAAAGTTTGTAGAAAGAATTTCATGACATGTGGCGTGAGGATTTTTGAAAGAACAGTAGGAAAGGTCATTTAACTTTCTCATTTTGATTCATGGCTTCAGTTAAGGAATGAAGCAGTTAATGTACAGTAGCTTATTTACTTTGTCTTAAGCAACATTATAGGAGCTCCACCATTAACAATACATTTTTCTAAATAAGTTTGCAAATAAAATACCTCAGTTTCCATTTAACAGTTCAATTATCCCCCCAAAAAAGATAAATTATTCATAAAAAAAATATACCATAAGTGTACTTTATAAGAGTGAATGGATACATCTTGCAGAAAAATTCAGTAAACAGTCCAGTTTGAAATGTTTAATTCTACTAACTAACATCAGGTTGAACGACTGCTACTTGACTACACTTCATATTTTCTGGTGTTCTTTCAGTTCTCAGTGGTCTAACAAACATGTCTTTCACATTACCAGTAGATTGATGTTTACTGAACTACTTTAAAAAGTATAACAGGAAGGAATTCTTTCTCACCTAGCAATGTTAAACTTAATAAGAAGTCATCTTTTATCTAAGTCACCTTAGACTCAAACCCAGGTCTGATCAACCTGTGGTGGGCCTTCCTCGCCTGAGTGAGTTTTGTAAATAAAAATGGCAAAACACGCAGAGATGCTGAGGATCACAACTGAAAATGAGTCTTAAGGGCATCTATCCCTAGTAGCAACTAATAGAATTCTACCCAAGTCAACCTCAGTGCAAAGTGTCAGGTATTATAACATCCAGTCCTATAAATAACTTCCATCCATCCATCCATCCATCCATCCATCCATCCATCCATCCATCCATCCATCCATCCATCCTCTTCCGATTATCCGAGGTCGGGTCGCGGGGGCAGCAGCTTGAGCAGAGATACCCAGACTTCCCTCTCCCCATTAACATTAACATTAACATTGTAACATTAAAAAACTTAATGTTTTTTAAATTGTGACCCTGTTGTTATTGCTAGCTGCCTCATCTGTCATCCACACTGCCTCTGTATCAAAAGTCTCTGCTCTTCTGTGTTGAGAAGTTGTTCTTTTTGGGTCTGATTAGATTCCAGAATTGCAGTAACTCGTTCCCAGATAGCTTGCAGTGTCGATCCAGAAGGTCAAGGTAGAAGGTCAGTGCCGAGCCTAGCGGCCGACTCTGCCTCACTGATGTGTCAGCATTGGCTGAGCACATCTCCGATGATGCTTTATTATTTCATGGCAGGAGGATATGGAGAAGGGACAGTGCCAAGCCCAGCACTGATTCTGGCTGACAGACGACATTGTTCATGAGGTTCGGCGTTGGCTGAGCACCGTTCACTGCCTGCTTCTGCTGTAGGATTTGACACATGGAATCTCATTGGATTAGCACTCTTTTCTGAACAGTTTGCAATTAGTTTTATAGATGCATTGGCATCTGCTTTAATGGAGTATGGACCAGATTTGTCATTCTTTCTATATACTTTTAAACTCTGCACATTTCTGCTTATATATATTACAATTTATGTTCTTTTCCTTGCCCTTTCTGACTACATTGTGTCACACATGTGCGAATAGGAGGAAGCTGAGTGGACCAAAAGAAGGTAATTCCATGCCAGGCCAGGGGGTGGTGGGGTGCACTAAACCTTCCTCTGTTTTCTCTGCCTGATTTCTCTTCAAAGATGTCACTTTCAGTTCCAGCGCCATCTTGAAACATCACTTCTGGGACCTGATCTATAAAGACGCCATTTTGTCTTAAGAAATACTGAGAACAGTGCACATTAGTGCGACTACTAAAAAACATTATGCAGCCTGGTATAATATATGGGTGGCTGCCCCAAACCTTTCTGTGTGTCCGGGGCTGATTTATTTGACAATTGTTTCTTCTGAATATGTATTATACTAAATCTTAACAGTCTTACTTGCCTGACAGTTTTCACTGATTTCAGTGTACTGTTTAGCTTTGTAAAAATCATCATTGCAAACTATTTGATAAATATATTTTCTTCGCTTGTTTTGTTTCTTACACATTTTAAAATTGTTTTCATATGCTTCACATTCTTCATATTTAATTTTCTATTCTTTGAGGAACAAACAAAATAAAGTAAGAGTTCATTGTTGAGTATATTATATAATTCTCTGCAAACTGTAATGTAAATTAATAAAAACTGGTGCAAAGTACTAATAAACTGTGAAAGATAAATGGACAATTTTCTCTCTGGGATTAATACAGTGTACCAAAATCCAAAAAAAAAAATCATTGTGCAGATACACATTTTTATACTGCAGATAGATTAAATAGATCAATTGCTGGTCTATTTTGTTGCCGCTGTTTCCCCCAGCGGGCTCACCACGCTGCCCATACCAACAAACAGAGCAGAGACCGCACGCCCTTGGTCGGGCGTTATTTCTCAATGACATACCACGTTGTTCTATTGCTCAGCATGGGTGCTTACGCTCACACCTCCCACCCAACTTGCGGAGCATGATAAGCAAAGGTGCACATCTCACAATCCATAGGGAGACAAACTACACTGGGATGAGTTGCTGTACTGTATGAAAACCTTAGCTGTAATTGAATATGAACAATTTAAACCAATTTTAACTGCTTAGTATAACAATAAGATGTCAAACAATTGTTGAGTTTGGCGTTAGCTGTAGCTAGCGACTGCCCCTTAGCTGTCTCGGGAAAGTTTTAAGTTAACATTGAGGCTTTTGTTACCTTTGCTGTCACTTTATTCAGAGCTGTTGCAAGTTAATGTTATTTTTGTCATATATATACCGCTATACGTGTACAACTTGCAGTGAAATGTACATTTTTTTGGTTGCTCCAGTCACATTTTGCTTTTTTTGTTAACATTTTGTTTTGTTAAAACTGAATCATTATCTATCCCAGTTCTTAATACATAAACTAATCTTGATCTTCAAAATAAATATAACATCTTCAAATTAACAGAACAAAAAAACTGCAAATCTTGGCTCACACAGGGTGTGATAAATTCATTCAAAGTGATGTTTATGTAAACCACAAAATGACATTTCCTGAAGTAAACAGCATTTGAAAAACCAATACCTCTGTTAACAGTATGTGTCACATTGGGGGCAGCTTAAAGGCTCAGATAATGGTAAGTTCCCACCAGAACACAAGTGGGCGCAGTTGACTAACACCTTATCTCTTCCTCCCTCTGCAGACCAGAAGATCAGTGGCCTTAACAACCTTGCCAACACTTCCAGTGTCTGCCTGCCTGGACCCTCCTCTTCCTGCTGGAAGTCCTTATCAACAGACCCCTGTCATCCTGAGTAGTCTATTTTGAAGACTTGTGTCTACAATGACGTTTTGCTTTTCTTTCAACATGTTTTTGAGCTGCATTTTGTTTAAATTATACAGGGTTTGCCTACGGCTGCCTCCAACTCTTCACAATTGTCTGTATTCTTTCTTACAATGGTAGATGAAGATCACCATGTGCTACTTTCACATTTTAAGTATACTCAAATTGGTATGGTATCATGTTTTCTACATGATTATATGCATTGATTTATCTTGGTATTGTATGGAAATTGCTGGATCTTTGGCTCTGTACAGGTTCTCTCAGTCATCAAATCAGTTCTAAATAGAGGGAATTAATCTCAAGTAATCTCATTAATTTAAGAAGTTGCATCCCTATAGATTTTGTACATAAACCCAGAAAGTCTTGTGAAAGGCTAATGTGTAAAATAACAGAGTTGCAACAGTATTTGTTGTACACAGGCCTTGTAGTTCCCTCTGGTGTTCTTCCTATCACAGTGTACAATAATTTTATGTTGTTAAGTGTCTCAATTTTCACACTTTCGAGTACAAAACTGTGCCAGACCATAAATGACTTTGCTCACCATCTATTGATATCATTCATGGAGTACTTCAGTCATTTACATGGTCCTGAAAATGTAGTCTACAATGTGCATGTGTGGCTGAGTTAGTTTATTATGTTTTATTTTAGTGAACATTCTCAAAACTATTTTTTTTAATACTGAAATGTTTTTTTGTTTTGTATATTGTGTATTTTGTTTAATATGAATGCAATCAGTGTATCTTTTGTATAATAGTTCCTGTTTGCCTGTTGTAGCGGGTTTGCTTTAATTAATGAAACACCCATAGAACACACATGTAGCATAACAGCAGACTCCTGGCAAAAGCTGGATGATGCTGTTGCAGGAGACTGAGAGAGCGCCTGTCGCTGCGTGTGTTGACCATGCCCCTTACTGCTTATCTTTTAGAATAAATGGCAGAATCTGGATATTGGTGTGTCTGTCTTCCTAAAAAGCATTAGCAACCATTTTAAAGCCGCTACACATGGACAGATCCATCTGTGTGAGGATGTCATGCTGCATGAGAATTTGGATACAACATCTGGATTTCCCTATGAGAATTACTTGGGTCAGATTAAGAAGATGATCACAACGCCTCACAGTCCATTAGCACAGATCATATGCCGAATTTCTGAAATGAATATGTCACCAGTCATAAGCTCACAGAGGGAAATCCAATCTTTAAAAAAGTACATTATGTTGGACTCATACCTTCTTCTTTTGAGCACCACAGAGTTTGTCAGTTTCATGAAGTACTTTGGATAGCAAATCCATGGTATTTCAAACAGGAATGAGGTAGATAATTGTGTCAAGATTATCGAAAGCATTGCTTTAATAGTAAAAGTCCTGAGCTCAGAAGACAAAGTGTACATTGTGTGTAGAGAATATAAGAGAAAAGACACATTTTTGGGTACCCCATAAATTCATGTAATCTTGGAATCCATGCAGTATCTAATCTTTAACAAATTTAAAAACTGTTGAATTGGATGAAAATATACAAAAGTGCATCAGATTGCCATATACAGTGGAACCTCGGTTCACGAACGTCTCGGTACACGTACAAATCGGTTTACAACCAAAAAGTTCACCAAACTTTTGCCTCAGTTCACGACCACACACTCGGTATACGAACAAGCCAGTTTTCCTTTTGGTTTGTACATGTTCAGTCTCTCTCTGTGCATTTCCTGTGCAGCGAGCAAGAGAGAGAGAGCGAGTTAGTGCGACATACACACACACACACACAGGCAGCGCGAGACAGAGACGCGCACACACACAGGCAACGAGAGAGAGAGCTGGACGCATAAGGTAGGAAGGCAGTTAAAGAATGCATTGGGCTTGATTTTGTTTTCACTTCTGTTCAGCGATCGGTTCGTAGCGAGCATTGTTGCAATGTTACTTTTCTTGGTGGTTTATTAAATTACGGATTTTTTCAAATGTGCATTTTTTTCCCTGTGCTTAAAACTCATTAAAAAAACAGTGTTTTTAGCCAGCGGTTGGTAGCGCTATAGTGCAAACTATTGAAGTGTTAGTTTTCTCTGTTGTTCAAGGTTTTGTCAGTGTTATTCAATGTTTTTACATTTAGTTTACTATTACGCTGTGCATTCTATGGTTTAATTAACTATTTGTACTTAAAAACTTAAAAAAATATATATTTACATACAGTTCGTACGGTCTGGAAGGGATTAATTGTATTTACATACAATCCTATGGGGGAAATTGCTTCGGTTCACAACCAAATCGGTTTACGACCAGAGTTTTGGAACGAATTATGGTCGTGAACCGAGGTTCCACTGTACAAGCAATTATGTTGTTGTGCCCCTCTTGCATTTTAGCACATGAAAATCTGGTGTCTGGAAGCGCTTGTTAGAAAGGCTTCAATTGATACTTGTTGCAAAGGGGTTTTGGTAATTTTTTAATGCTTTTTTAAACAGTATAATTAGAGTGGTGTTATTTGAGGACATGAGGTGAAGTTACTGCCTGGTGTGTGGGTGAAAAATGGTGTGTGCTGGTGGCCCCCATTCAGAGGAGAGCAACTAGTGAATACCATCAAGCAGCACATACTGCCTGACCCCCACTGGACACAGTGGAATGGAAATCATGACCAGATGTTTGAAACTGGTATGTAATTCCTTAAAGCTCAAACTTCAATCATAATTGTATGTGATGATGTCTGTATGCATGCAGATAATTTTGAGCAGGAACAAGGAAAAGTTAGGGAGGCTGAGGCTTTTTGAAGCAATCTACAGACCATCACTTGTGAGACACACCTTAACTTACACTGTAGGTCATTTCACACAAGTACCGGAACATTCAGGAAATCATGCCATAAACCCCCTTTTACGCTAGCAGCATTGCTGGAAACATCATGTTCACAGAATAAAATGAAAACCCTAGGAAGGACATAAATTACGCTTACCTTGTGCTGTTAGATGTATAACAAAAGTGCTAGTATTCGTTTTGTTATCTTGCTTTTCTAGGCCGAGCAGTCAACTCTTAATGGCTGCTGACCAATCATCTAGAGACAGTGAGGATGAAAAAGAAAGAAGTAAGAATCAGCCCTAAATCATTCACAACCTTGCAGCTTGCCCTATATTTAGCTGGACCACACCATTATCAAGGTGCCCTGTCAGAATGTAATGTGTACAGTGTAGCTGATGAAAAAGTGCAGTTAGTTATTTCTATAGTCGCATCCTTAGCTTACCACTGCATCCGTGAGCTTTACTTCTCATTTAAATTCTCATTTAAATTTACTTCTCAATTAAATTATTGTAGAAAGGGGAGGCTTCATTGTTTTCATACAGTGTTGATGTTTGCATCCTAATACATTTCACCTTCCTTGTTCCTAGTGTAATCCCCCCCCCACCCCCGCTGATGTTGATCTTACGTGACTGTGGCCCCCACAAACATCTCTACTGCAGCATCCAGGTAAATTCTTGATGGTGAGAAATTAATATTTTGCTCAAATACTGTCCTTTGATTGGTGTATAGTGACTGGCATCTTACACTATTCAAGTACATTGAGAAACACTATCCATTTTTGTTAATTGTTTTATCGCTTCAGAGTAACATTCTGCTAGTACGTTTTCACCACCCATGTATATGGATGTTGCAAGTTTCAGAATTATTGTCGGTTATAAATGTTTTTACTGTTTCTGCCTTTTTTTGATTTTGCAGAGCCATCACCCCAGCAGGCACCACCTACAGGTAGTTTCTTGATAGTGATGAATTATCTACATCAGGGGTGGCCAACTCTGATCCTGGAGAACCACAGTGGCTACTGGTTTTCATTCTAACAATTTTCTTAATTAGTGACTAGTTTTTACTAGTTTTTGCTACTAATTAACTTCATTTAATTTATTTGCTACTTTAAATCAGGAATGAGCAATGTCAGTCCTGGAGGGCCGCAGTGGCTTCAGGTTTTTGTTTCAACCCAATTGCTTCATGAGAAATTATTCATTGGAGATGAAGCACATATTGCTCAAGTGACATTTTTCTGCTTCATTTTAGTTGGCTCGCTGTTAAGATTTTGAACCCTTAGTTGCTTATTTTAGTTTTAAACAGCTGAATTAATTGTTTTAACTGCTCCTTATTAGCAATAAGATGCATTTGACAAAAGAACCAGCAGTTCTGCAACTAGCTTGTCTCCATTTCCACCTGTGTATATTCATCATTCAGAATTTGGTTTAATTAAGTACTCAGAAGGAAACTAAAGAGAAAGTGAAGAACTGAAAATGACTTATCCATTTTAGGCTTCAAATTGTGACAGTGGCCAAAGCCAGTGGTTACACCATTCCCAGACCTTCACTGATAATACTGAAGAGGGGCGTCTACCACTAAGAGATCTGGAGTCTTTGCACGCTTTGGAATGTCAACTGCACAGTCCAGACATGAAAGAAAACCTGGTCAGTTCATCCATTCGACAGCAAAAAAACTTTTTCATGCAACTGTGATCAAGTGGTCTTTACCTTTGTGCATGCACAGCTAACCTAAACATGGGCCACATTCTTATCCCCTCAGATTAATCATTCAGGTCTGACCAGAGGAAATGTCCCTAAGGACATGGTGTAGAGAATTATGAAGAGAACGCTGACTAAAAGCCTGGCAACAAATATTATAGCAATTGGAAAGGGCTCAATGGGAAAACCTCACTTCAACTAAGATGTGATAACTGGTAAATATTTTTCCTTATTTTTATTACCTTTGCTTTAATTTATCTGCATTGTAATTCTATCGTAGTTTAACTTGACCACTTTTGGCTAAGTGATTATTGATTCAGCAATATATTTTTTAAATTAGATAATGTAATACTACCCATGACTTTAATTATATGCTTTCAGTAAAATTTGTTTTGCAGGCAGAGATCATAGTTGAAGTACTTGCACACATGTTTAACATGAATCACCATTGTTGTAATAACTATTTAAATGTCTCTGGGTTTTTCAGCTGCTATTAGGAAAAAAACCCTCTCACCCAAAAATCAACAGACAAAGAAGGTAAGGAAGTGATGGAGTGGTGGCTTCAACTTTCTTTGGACTGGGAAGGAGGGAGAAGGCACAGGATGGAGAAGTGAAGGAATACTGTGATTGTGTCTGTGTGAGAGAGAAAGAATATTGTAAAAACACTGAGTTACCAGTTAACGTTCTGTGACAAAGTCTGGACGAGTTTACAAAGTCTTAAGGATTTTACATGGAAGAACATTGTAAAAACAGTTACCAGTTTCATTCTATCACTGAGAACGTTTGGACCAGTGTGTTAAAATATTAAATTATTATTATTAATAAAATTGTAATTGTATAAAATGGATATTTCTCATCTGATCATTGTTGATTCAAGCATTCAGGACTGTTTCAGGCAATTAATATGAGAAAAGCAAACAGCTATGAATATCATCTAACAATAATACTGAGATAGGCAGCAAGATGGTACTTAAAATGACCTCTAGACAGCTAAACATATAGTCTGTGAGGAAATAAAGAAATAAAAATAAAATTACACCAGTGAAAATATAATAATAAACACAAACGTGCAATAAGTGTGGGCCACCTGTGGCATGATACATTTGGAACCCGGGTGGGCCGATTACATGCCGATTCAATTGTCTGATGTGTATGGGGAATCTGGGCCAATTGATTAACAAAATGTCAGTGTGTGTCATGTAAGCCGGATCTGAGCCGATTCATTACCAAGTGTCGGCATGTGGTATATACAGCACAGTACAGCCAAGGACCCAGGCCAATTCACTACCAACAGATTTTTGCTGACCAGGTTGCTGTGCCATAACCATGAATGCAGTCATGTCTGACTTGTCCTTTTAGTTCAAGGCTGACAGTTTGCATGCACTTAAATTATGAGGAAAATCAGAGAAAGCAGGTGTTAAACGTCAATCCCTTAATTTTTCCTTTGTGTTTCATTGCACTTAAAACCTCACCCAACCACCCCCTGCAAAAGCACAAGATATTCCTTTTATGTTACAGTGGATAGAAGCAGCATGCAGTGTTGCTCAAGTAAGTA
Source organism: Erpetoichthys calabaricus (assembly GCF_900747795.2). Lineage (NCBI taxonomy): Eukaryota > Metazoa > Chordata > Cladistia > Polypteriformes > Polypteridae > Erpetoichthys > Erpetoichthys calabaricus. The sequence goes on from NC_041398.2 coordinate 166,720,864, forward strand.
ATGTTAAGCTCTGATCATTTTGTCTGCTAGTCTGGCTTCAGTCTGTTTGAATGTATCACTTGTTCTTATCCAGTAGGTGACACTACTGTGCAAACTGTAGCACACACAACAACAACAAGAAAAACAACACATTGGGACCCCCAGGCTCAAAATTTTGTGTTCCAAAGTAGTCTATCTTGTCTGTATGGTCCTAAAGAGCAACTAGGCCAAATATATATATATTTATACAGTCATGGCCAAAATTATCGGCACCCCTGGAATTTTCCCAGAAAATGCACCATTTTTCCCAGAAAATTATTGCAATTACAAATGTTTTGGTATACACATGTTTATTTCCTTTATGTGCATTGGAACAACACAAAAAAACAGAGAAAAAAAGCCAAACCTGACATTATGTCACACAGAACTCCAAAAATGGACCGGAGAAAATTATTGGCACCCTTTCAAAATTGTGGGTAAATCGTTTTATTTGAAGCATATGATGCTTGTTTGAACTCACCTGTGGCAAGAAACAGGTGCTGGCAATATAGCAATCACACTGAAGCCAGTTAAAATGGAGAAAAGTTGACTGAACCTTTCTGTTGTGTGTCTGAGTGTGCCACACTAAGCATGGACAACAGAAAGAAGAGCAGAGAATTGTCTGAGGACTTGAGAACAAAAATTGTGGAAAAATATCAACAATCTCAAGGCTACAAGTCCATCTCCAGAGATCTTCATGTTCCTTTGTCCACTGTGCGCAACATAATCAAGAAGTTCAAAACACATGGCACTGTAGCTAATCTCCCTGGATGTGGACGGAAGAGAAAAATTGATAAAAGACTGCAACGAAGGATAGTCCGAATGGTGGATAAACAACCCCAATCAACTTCAAAACATATTCAAGCTGTTCTGCAGACTCAGGGTGCAACAGTGACAGCTTGAACTATCTGTCGACATCTGAACGAAATGAAACGCTATGGCAGGAGAGCCAGGAGGACCCCACTGCTGACATAGAAACATAAAAAAGCCAGACTGGAGTTGGCCAAAATGTACTTGAGGAAGTCAAAATCCTTCTGGGTGAACGTCTTCTGGACAGATGAAACCAAGGTAGAGCTTTTTGGTAAAGCTCATCATTCTACTGTTTACAGAAAACGAAATGAGGCCTACGAAGAAAAGAACACAGTACCTACAGTCAAACATGGTGGAGGTTCTAAGATGTTTTGGGGATGTTTTGCTGCTTCTGGCACTGGATGCCTTGACTGTGTGCAAGGCATCATGAAATCTGAAGACTACCAAAAGATATTGGGGCGCAATGTAGGGCCAGTGTCAGAAAGCTGGGTCTGCGTCAGAGGTCATGGGTGTTCCAGCAGGACAATGACCCCAAACATACCTCTAAAAGCACTCAGAAATGGTTGAAGACAAAGCGCTGGAGAGTTCTGAAGTGGCCAGCAATGAGTCCGGATCTAAATCCGATTGAACACTTATGGAGAGATCTCAAAATTGCTGTTGGGAGAAGGCGCCCTTCAAATCTGAGAAACCTTGAGCAGTTTGCAAAAGAGTGGTCGGAAATTCCACTTGAGAGGTGTAACAAGCTTGTTGATGGTTATAGGAAGCACTTGATTTCAGTTATTTTTTCCAAAGGGCGTGCAACCAAATATTAAATAGAGGGTGCCAATAATTTTGTCAAGCCCGGTTTTTGAGTTTTGTGTGAAATGATGTCAGATTTGGCTTTTTTTTCTGTTTTTTTGTGTTGTTCCAATGCACATAAAGGAAATAAACATGTGTATACCAAAACATTTGTAATTGCAACAATTTTCTGGGAGAAATGGTGCATTTTCAAGGAAAATTCCAGGGGTGCCAATAATTTCGGCCATGACTGTATATATAGTCACACATGTGCAATTGAGAGGCAGCTAAAGGGCCTGAATAATAGAAGTACCATGCTAGACCGGGGTGGCGAGTGGTACTGACTTTCTCTCTCAATCCTCTGCAGACCATCCACGGGAAATCCCATTAGGTTCTGGCACCACTGATGACGTCACTTCTGGTAACTGTGCCATTGATAACGTAACTTTCGGTACAGTCTCCATGGATGATGTCACTTCCGGAGCCCCCCTCCCAAAACACTCGAAAACATCACTTCCAGTTCCAGCACCAATGATGACATCACTCCCAGGCCTTTAAGACAACACTTTTCCTGTCCCAGGCTATAAAGCCGCCATATTCTCACTTTCTAGTCAGTTCTGTTTTGGACTCAAACCTGAATACAAGTCATCAAAACAATCCTTTTGCAGCCAGGGCACAGTATATGGGTGGCTGCCCCAAACATTTTTTGATGTATTTGTGTATTTCTTGTGATAATATATATACTGTATATATATATTGTGGTCTATAGGGGGCGCTCTAGCTCCCTTGAACCCTCAGGTTTGACTCCAGACACCAGGTAAAAGTCCAATAATTATTTATTTGGACACTAATAAAATGCACAAAGCACCTACACTCCACAATACTCCTATAATAAACACAATAATCAATAATCAAACACTACAATAAACAATCCTCCACTCCCAGACGCGTTGCCACCCTTCCACCCAGCTCAGCTTGACGTCTGGGATTTCCCACAGTCCTTTTATAGTCCTTGACCCGGAAGTGTTTCGCCCTCTCTGTCCACGTGACTTGGAACACTTCCGGGTCAGATAAAAATCCTTTTTCTTCACCCCGGAAGCACGTCATTCGTCCTGTCCATGTGACTTGAATGTACTTCTGGGACGTAGGGCAAATAATCCTTGTTCCTCCCTGCAGCGTCCTATAGCGGCCCCCATCGTATCCAGCAGGGCTGGGGATAAAAACTGCATTATCCAGGATTCCCTGCTGGCATTCGGGGCACCTCCATGCTGCAGGGAGGGCTCCACCTGGCGGCCTGGGGATATTGGCCGGGATGAATGGCTGACCATATATCACAGTACCCTCCTCCCAGCGAAAAACCATGGTTTGGGGTGTCCAGCCGCGCGAGGGACATCTTCCTCCAAGGTGATCCAAAGGTCGGACCTCAGCGATCTCACTGACACTCCCGTGCAAACCTAGGAGGAACAGTATAAGAATAAATATTTTGATCCCCTGTCCTCCTAGGACAACTTCTCCATCCGTGGCCCGGCCTGCAGCATTCATAGCACAGCCGTGGTCCCCTTGGTAGTCTCTCTCTGCTAGACTGGAAGCACCTTGGAACATCTGGCTCCACCCTTTTCTCCGCTGAGGAGGATTTATCGGACCCCCTTGAGATTTCCAACCCCTTTTCCAACTTGTCAGGAGACCCCTTTTTTATTTTAGTGATTTCCTGTTTAATCTGGGGCTTGTTCACAGTTTGGGTCTTTCTATGAGTAAAAGAGAGCCCCTTTCCTGTCTGCACCCCTTTAGATTTAACAACGACCAGTGGCGGCATCTTTAGATCCGCCTCGCTCCGTAAGACAGCACTGTTCAGCTGCTCCGGTATGATCGGATCTTCCCCCGCCCACTCCGTCATCGTTTCAGACTCTTTTGTAGGGTTCACAGAGGATTGGCACCTGCTACTGAACAATTGCGGGCCCGGTTCACTCTGTGTCCCTCTATTATGTACGGTACGGGTCTCGCTTACCTGTACCGTCGCATTCTTTAGTACGGGAGGCTCCCAACCAAACCACCACAGGTATTCTTTCACCTTCCTCAATGGTGCTTCGGCCACTGCTCCCAATTCTCCGACGATTCTCTCAATGTTTGTCAGAACCTGCAAGAAACTACTTACGGGCTCGATTAACTTCTCGAGTTCCCGCAAGTCCAAAATGTTATTTACTTCGGCTGTAGGCAAGCTTACTTCCTTGTTCGCCTTAACTACCGGCCGGGAGCCAATGAGCATGCCCGCTGCTGGCCCGTGCTCTGATGGGTCTCATGGAGGCTTCTGGGAATTAGAGCTCTTATTGTCTGAGGGCTGGGTTGCTTTCTTTAGCAAACTGCAGTCTGTCTTTATTAATTTGTCGACAGACCGAGCAGCCATTTCCCGGCCCTCCTTACCTTCTTGCGGGGTGAGCGGTGCTTCGCTTGCCTCCTCCTTCCCCTTCGGAAAGTCCAAGTCCGTCTTTTCGCAGACGAAGGTGCCAACAGCGGGATGTGGACCTCCTCCTTCCCAGAATGCTTCGGGTTGGGTCACGTGTCCCTCGCCGGCAGCCGACATGTGGAAGTCTTTAGTCCCTCTCACCGGCTCGAACGAGAGCGTACCACCGTCAGTAGGAGCTTTTCCTGCATCCCGCAGAGCCTCCAGATGATGATTTCCGAGGTATGTGCAAGGTACAAAGTGAGTTATTTCAAAGATATTATCCACTATTTCCCTGGCACATACCTCGTTGCATTCTTCCTCCGTAGGCTTCTCCCGATCCATGTGGCTGCGCCTACGCTCATCCCGAACGTCGGCCATGATGAGTAGAGCTTCTCCGCTGGCGCTGCCGCTCTGCTTACCCCTCTTCTTTCCCATAACGGACTTGGTGAACGTGGGGTTTTGGTGTTTTTTGCTGCGTGTCCGGACGCTGTCTTCTTGGGGGTTCTCTGACCACAGAAAATTTATGTATAGGTCCTCTGCAAAAGACGCTAGAGAATCCTGCTGACTATGCCACTGTGGTCTATAGGGGGCGCTCTAGCTCCCTTGAACCCTCAGGTTTGACTCCAGACACCAGGTAAAAGTCCAATAATTATTTATTTGGACACTAATAAAGTGCACAAAGCACCTACACTCCACAATACTCCTTATAATAAACACAATAATCAATAATCAAACACTACAATAAACAATCCTCCACTCCCAGCTCAGCTCAACGTCTGGGATTTCCCACAGTCCTTTTATAGTCCTTGACCTGGAAGTGTTTCACCCTCTCTGTCCACGTGACTAGGAACACTTCCGGGTCAGATAAAAATCCTTTATCTTCACCCCGGAAGCACGTCATTCCTCCTGTCCATGTGACTTGGATGTACTTCCGGGGCGTAGGGCAAATAATCCTTGTTCCTCCCTGCAGCATCCTGTAGCGGCCCCCATGGTATCCAGCAGGGCTGGGGATAAAAATTGCATTGTCCAGGATTCCCTGCTGTCATTCGGGGCACCTCCAAGCTGCAGGGAGGGCTCCACCTGGCGGCCTGGGGGTATTGGCTGGGATGAGCGGCCGGCCATATATCACAATATATATAAAGAGAGAGAGAGAGCGAGAGTGAGATTACATAGAATAAGACACATATTTGTTAAAGATATAATGATTACTACAGTATATCACACACATTTATGTTTGATATCAACCTTTCCACTCAACCCCTACCCAGTGTGGAGATTTATGGGCCCAGAAACCTCAATATGAAGCAGTCCCTTATATATACGAAGAAATAAAAAAAGTTACAGAGGCCAAGCTTGTTTATTTTAGGACAATATTAATAAATTAAGAAATTTTTGACAAATTCTAGAAAAAATTTGCACCATTCTTTATTCAGAAAATGTATAGAATAAAATGTCTATTATTCCATTATGCAGTCCAGAGTGGCTATTAATCTTCTACCTGAATAAGATGTTCTCAGTGCAGTGTAAGATATCATAGAAGATTTTGTCCTGACAGACTGGTGCCCCATGTATTGTTACGCAAAAACACTAAAGGATCTGGAGCAAATGTAAATCCAAAATAGCAAATAAGCAAAGATTCTTCCTCATTATGAGTTGAGTGTAAGGCATTCCCAAGACATATGACCTAGAGAGGCAGATAATTAAATGTATTTATTACCCAATCAACTTTCATTCAATTTACAGTTGTACGGGGCTAAAACGTGTTCCAGTGGCATCAGCCCCAGGTTAGAACTCAATCCCAGACAGAGCACCTGTCTATCACAAGGCACACTCATGCGTTTTGAATCAATTTAGCACACATCTTTAGGACTGGGAGAAAGATCCACTCAGACACAGGGAGAAAATGCAAATTTAACACAAGCAGTGACCAGGCCATGGATTTGATCTCATCCCCCTAAAGCTGTGATATTTGTACTGTCATGCCAATTAAAAAACCAACTAACTATAACTCAGACAAAGTTGGGACAGTATGGAAGATGCAAATAAAAACCAAAAGCAGTGATTTCAAAATTCACTTTTGACTTTTAGTCCAACACAATCAGTATAAAGACATGATATTTAATGTTTAGTCTGGTCAAATTCATTTTTTATAAATATTCATTCGTTCTTGCTATTGTGGGCCTGTAACACATTCCAAAAAAAGCTGGGATGAGGCAATTTAGGGCTAATAATGAGTTAAAAAAAGAAAATAATGAAGTGAGTAGAACCAGATAATGTTCAACATGTGTCTGTAATCATGCTCTGATGTAAAAGCTGCATCCAGGAAAGGCTTAGTCCTGTAGGAGCAATGCTGGGCCAAGGACTACCAATTTTCCCACAAATGCGTGAGAAAATCATTCAAAACTTTAAAAACAATAATTCTCAGTGACAGATCAGAAGGGATTTGGGTATTGCACTCTTAGCAGTGCACAATATAATTCAACGATTTAATGTATTGTGAGAATTTTCAAAGCATAAAGGGTAAGGTCACAAGCCTAAGCTGAATGCCCATGATCTCCAATCCCTCAGACGGCACGGCATCAAGAGCTGTCAATAAGTGGTATAGCCAGGTGGGCTCAGGAGTACTTTAGCAAACCTTTATTAAGTAACACAATGCACAGTTACATCCACAGATTCCAGTTACAACTGTATTGTGCAAAAAGGAAGCCGTACGTTAACAGTGCCCAAAGTGCTGTCGACTTCCCTGAGCCTGGAAGCATCTGGGATGGACTGTCATGCAGTGGAAACATATACTGTACTGTGGTCTGATAAATCAAAATTTAATATCTTCTTTGCAAAAAATGTCATCCAGAGTATTACCAGCTACAAGTCCAGAACCCAGTGTTTGTGATGGTGTGGGGTTGTGTCAATGTCCTAGGCATAGGTTACTTGGACTTCTATGATGGCACCATTAATGCCGAAAAGTACATACAGATTTTGGAGCAACATATGCTGCCTTCTCTTCCATGGGCGCTTATGCATATTTCAGCAAGACAAAGCAAAACCACATTCTGCACGCATTACAAAGGTGTGACTGCATGGGAAGAGGGTGTAGGTGCTTGACTGACAGGCCTGTACTCCCACTCTGTCCCCAAATGAGATTGTGTGGCATATTTTGAAATCCCAAACAAGAGAAGAAGACCACATAGTACTGCTCACTTTAAGGCTTGTTTGCAAGAAGAACAGGACACAATTACACTCCATAAATTGGTGCATTCAGTACCTAACATTTATTCAAAGCAGTGTTACAAAGTGGTAATATATTTATTATGTAAACATTTTTTGTAATATGTAGTAAGTATCAAAATCAAAATAAGTGTTTAGTTTTGAAAAATCCATAAAATTCATTAGTTATAAAATCAAATACAGTAATGGGCTATAACATTGCTTTCAGGACAAAGATCATTTACTATCATTTACTAATCACTGTTTCCTGTTTTTATTTCCATTTTTCCATACCATCCCAACTTTTTCTGAGTTGCGGTTGTATAACAAAAGCAGGTCCATCAGTGCACCTTTAAATAAGGACAATTACCAGTTTTAATGTCAACAAAGCTTTTTAAAACAATGAGAAGAATCAGGAATTTATTAATCAAGAGTCACCATGAAACACAAGCACCAGTCTGATTTGTAATTGCTGGACAGTGCTTGTAAAACATATCTCTGAAAGATGAATATGCCATTGTACACGGCCAATACGTTCTGTTTAGAAACAAGATGTTGTCATCATGTTTAGAACGTCACAAATGAATTGGCTCAGTGAATGAAATGCACTTGATCTCTGACTACAGCAGACAAAGAGAGTCCAACAAAGAGTGTCATGAATGTGCTATCCAAAAAGCCAGAGCACAGACTGCCAGATGAATGTGCACCATGTAAGAGACATTTAAACGACATTTAATGCTCTCAATAATTTCTACAAATTCCCAGTAGTGATAAAATAAAAATAAAAATGGAGAGTGAGTGCACAAAGTCTCATATATCTCTTCAGAGTCTTCAATAATTATGTTTTAATAATCAATTAATTGTAATACCTTAAATATTGACCTGCAACCTATAGATACACAGCTTAGAAAATGGATGAGCAGAAAAACCTTCAGATTGTCCTTAAAGCACATGGTGGCTTCATTCTAGAGTCACTAATCTTATTTATGAATCGATTAATGAATTGCAGGTATCGTTACAGTACCATTACCATATTTCTTCATTCTTAAGTAATGCTGTTTGTTAAATTTTGGTAACCCTGACATTTTGATGAGGGATTTTAATTTAAACTCACAGTAGATATTTAAACTGATTACTCAACCTGACCTTAATATACTAACCTCTCACTTCCCATCTCTTACCTTTACTTACATTCATATTTCTGAATCCAATTATTTCTGGTGTCTACCCTCACCTTGAAGTTAATTCCACTCCAAGTCTAAGTGTGACCACCTGGCTACTGGGAGTCTTTCCCAGAATCACTTTAATGACTCTCAGCATGCATCACTGCTGATCTCTGTACAGATCTTAAACTGTCCAACACCTTATTAAAGTGCCCAAATAAGCTAGAGGCTTGGAGGTCTTGTGGCCTTGTACCAACCCTCCATCACCTCATTGTCTCACTAGCTGAATGGCCAAGAGATGGATTGCCCGTCCACTAGCATCCAAAAGAAGCACTGCTAATTTCTTCTCAAGGTGTTACAATCTGTCAGTTTTGAGGGTCCTTCCAGAAAGACACATTCTACAATGATTGTTATGGCTTCTCATCATGGTTAGGGAGGTGTTCTAAGATTACTAGTGTGCAAACGTTTTCCCATGAAGATTTTCCATTTCTCTGCGCATTGTAGTCCTGTCGACACTCAAGACTATAACAAACACTTTCCAGCTTGACATTTTTTCACAACATAGCCAAAGACACTACACAATGGATTGCATGTGTAGAAAAATGTACAGACTTGTGGTCATGTTTCATGTCAGCTAACTGCTGACATCTTAGAATTGTTATAAACTGGAAATGGTCCACCACATTAGGGATTGTGAAGTTAACATCCAGAATGTTTCTTTTCAATTGATGAAAACACTTTAGGTCATTCTTTCCCTTATGCAACTGTCTTATTCAAGCCAGGACTATTTTTCTAAGTTGACTTTAATTCTGAAATCTTCAAAATGTGATAAATTGCTAAAATAAACACCAGCAGTATGACAGGCTTATAAAAAAATGGCTTCTTTTAAAATAAAAGTAATTAGAGTTAATGGATATTCATCATGAGTCAATGATACTATACATTGTCTTATATTAGAAAGCCTTAAGCACAGACAGCACATAGAAAACAAAAAAAAATGACAGGTTTGCCAGTCTGCATGGAGTGGCTGCATTATGCACTACAGAAATCCCCGCTACAAGGCTGTACTGTATATAAAAATAAGAATAACCTTGAAGGAAACATGACCAATATCAACTCCTTTTATCAAATATTCCAACCCTTATAAGAAATAAGTGATTATTTCAATAACATATTAAAGAGCAAAAACAACAATTTATTTTATATCACATTTATATATAAAACGTGTAGCTCAAAGTGTTGAACAGATGAGTTTATTCTGATTGTTTTCTTAAAGCTTTAAATCAATTGTCACAAATGAGAAACAACTTTAACTACAGTTAATCACAAAACATTTCTATCATTTAATACATGAAATCATAACATTAATATGCTGCTCAGCTGCTGGAGGCCCTGATCATAGGTTAACTTTTTAAATTAATAAGCTACTTTTAATATCTGCACAGACCTAATTAGTCATTTTTATTCTATTGTCAATGTTACGATAGTTGGATCCATATTCTCTGGGTGTAATTGTTATTTTTGATTCAGATCACCACTATTTCTAATTAACTAAGTGTCAAATTTTATTTCTACATCTTTGAAACATCACAAAAAACACCATTTTTACTGTGCTAGGAAGCCGATGCATTTATGGAGCAAAACTACTACATTTTACGTTGGGGCCAGCTTCAATAGTGTATGAGCACACTGATGCATGACATCATGGAAACTATTTCCATCCATACACATGATATTCCCTTCATTATTGACTTAGGGAACTGATAGACATATGTGTAACCATCCACAGATGTTATGAAGAAAATAATGATCGGCAGGAGTATAGAGCAGTGTGATATCCTGCAAAGCAGAGATTGTTGAATATACCTTGGTTTGTGTAATCTGGATGAGCTCACTTTAGAAGAAGCACAACAAAAAGAGTAAAACAAATGTTGTTTAAGACAGTGATCCAAAATAAACAAAAGCCCAAACATGCTATTTAAGTCAGTGAGCCAAATTATAGTTATAAAGAAAGAGCCAAACAATAATAGGTAAAGGATATGAAAAAGTACAACAAAAAAGCAAGTACACAAAGTACAAGAAAAATCAAAACAAATCACACTCAGTCAAGGTGCCTTTTTAACTCAATTGCCGACTAACGCAACAGACATGGAGACAGTGGTCCAGCAGCTAATTATAGACAATAAGGGTGAGTAAGGGCAGTGGACTTTTCTTCCTTTTTTTAATTTATTTTTTATTTTTTGAAGTCCAGGGCTTTCTGGATTAAATAGCTGCTCCTTGGAAATGGTTTTAGCTACCTAGTTTTGTCACATTTATCAGTTGTCCTACTGCAAATCACTTTAAGGTTGACTGGCAGTTGTACTCTTCCTGTCTAAAAGATTATCTGAAGCACACCAGCAAAGCTTGTTACGAATCAGGCCTTACATAATTTTTAGTTATTATATATAGTCATTTACAAATTATTACATAATACACTTAAATGAAGCTGTAGCAGTGAATTATTAAAACAAGGAAACGTACCAAAGGTAACTAAAAGGTGACTTAAAGAGGTCTGCCTAATAGAGAAACCATCAGCTTGATTTTCCAAGGTTAGTATGAGGTAAATGAGTAACAAAAAACTTGTAGAAAATGAGGATAAACTAATAGGAAGTCCCAAACACCCCTCCTATGAAGCGGTGTTAAGATCAATAAAAGAATCTACAGATCACCCCTATTTACGAGGTAATATTCAGGTGAATGGGAGAGCCAAAAGGAATCAGTAAATACAGGTGGCATTAGTTGATTGGATAAAGTAATAAAACTATGCATATTAAGAGTTAAATGATATGATGTATTAATTGATTAATGATAGACATTTGTGCGTATCTCTGTGTAAATAAAGAGTCATTCTGCATTCTTATCTGACTCCATGACTGACTTCTTTGAAAACAGAGGAAAACTTTTTCCACAACAGCCTTGGCACAAAGTCCCAAAAACTGTTGCAAAAAGTCTCACATATGAAAGGGTCAGTCCACCTTTTGGCATGTACGATAATGGACAAAGAATCTTATAATCTAATAAAATAAAGGATTTATTTTCAAAATTTTCAAGAAAGGTAAAAAAATTCAGTCAATCAAAGGAAGCAAAGCAAAAATCACAGAGAACTCACCAATGCCCAACACATACGATTTACCACAAAGAACTGTGTGTTGCTTTAACCTTTATAAGGTTGAGGACAGTCCCTTGACTGAGATGTTCAGGTGACATGGCACATTGTAGAAACATGGACACCAAAAAATTAAATAATACACAAAACTAATAAAAAAACAGAATGATTCAAATAATTAACATATAACAATATTAACACATACAACTGAATCAAATGTGAGCACAAAAGACTGAACCTCAAAGCCAGTCTGAGGAGGAACCTATTTTGAAGCAAAATATAGTCCCTCCTGAAGGGGTGGCTTCCAGACACCTTGATCTACTTCCACCAGTCCAAAAAACACACTTTTGCTCCATGGGAATGGTAAAGTTGTATTTCAGCCACAGTTCCTCCCCTTTTTACGTCTTTTTGTTTATTTTTTTCATCGTGGTGGTGAGTTCCTGTGTCTACTGCTTTTTGTGATTATTCTGAATTTCTGACTTTTCTGACATTGTGTGACTAGCCAGGTTTTGACTGTTTGACTATTTTTGTCAATTTTTCACTTTTGTCTTGTTTTTCTAGCAGATTTATTGACTCTGTATATGGGACAATACTGAACCTATAAATATGTTTTGATTATGTTAGGTTTTCCTTTTGCTTTGTTTATTTTGTATTTAGTTTATTATTTTGTATTCTTTGATTACTCACTATTACTTAATCCAGGTTTTGCATTAATTTAGAATTTTGTTCCTTCTCAGATTTTTTTTTTACTTTCTTGATTTATTAAAAATTTTATGCATTACGCCTTTTTGAGGGCTTTAGGCCTTAGTCTTTTTTGAGGCTTTCTCAGAAACTTTTATTGAGTAGTCCAGCCTAAATCACAACAGTAGTGAGGGCACAAGCTTTAAGTAAGGGCTGAGTGACTAGGAACAAATAATGTAGTCAGGGAACAAGCATGGATCAAAGCACTGGAAGGTACATGAGAATAAAATGACTGTCAGATACCCAAAAAACTAAGCAAAACAAAAAAAATGTCAAAACAAATCATGCAAAAAGTTCTAACCATGTCTAGGAGCCTTTCCCTAACCTATCACCAAAGGTTTGTTTCTAAAGAGCTTTTTTCCGAGGCCTGAATATCTCAGATACCCCAATAAATAAATGTTCACATAAATGACAAAATGTGTAGTGACCTCACTCACATGACGCAATATCATGCCTTTGCTGTAAATAATATGGTTGAAATGGCACTTGAATAACGTCACAAGCCTATCAATAAAATTTTGTAACTACAAAAAAAAAATTAATTCATAATTGTATGCGCATCAAAGCAAAGATTCATGACAGTTAAAAAATGTACAATATCTGCTCGCCACATTTGATTTTGTTTGCTTTATAATTTTAGAGTATACTGGCTTGGTCCACCTTACTTTTCTCCTGAAAATCTTCCCAAAACATGATTTGTCGCTACACTGTCTCTCTCTGTCTCTCCATTTTGTTCTGCACAATCACTTTGTTTCAAAAGTTGTATAAGCACAGTAAGTGGTGACTGTCCTCTTTGTCCTCGTTCCTGTCAAGAAAGATGGTGGTGGTCCTGTTCCATTTCCATTATTAGGGAGCAGCTGTGGAGCTGTTTCGGCCTACCTGCCCAGCCAATAAACTGGTGGCATTCTGTTTCTGCTTGGGCAGCTGTGTTATACTACTGTAGGCAAAGGCTATCCTGGTTGTGCCCAAACCGCTGCCCACCTAAAACAGCAGCTGATTGTTTGGCTTTTGTCCAGATTGCTGTTCTTTACTTCAGGCAGTTGTTTGGCAGTGGAAGAATTGGTAAAGGTGCTGCTACTTTATTATCTCAAGTTCTGCCTCTGATTCACAATTCTTTCCCCCTTGAGACTTACAGAGGTCTGAGATTTAACTTGGTTCTGACCTTGCTTGACCCCATTCCCATATTCTGGAATGTCCCCCTGTATAAAACATTGATTTTTAAAGTGAACTTCTGATTTTTACCATTACTTTGCCTGACTCCAAACTATGGTTACTTTGCTTGTAACTGACAGTCTATGAAACTAATCGTGGCTAACAAACCTGGTTTTTACTTCTGAGCACAATTTTATCATGTTATGTTTCAGAAACTATTTATTCTCTAATTTAAGTATATTTTCCTTTTTATATTACTACTGATTTATTTTTCTTATTATGTAATTTGTGTTAATATTGTTATGTTTATTTTTGATTTAGTATTTATGAATTTTGTATCATGAGGGACGGCTTGCATCCTTACCCAGTTGGGATATCCTCGGGATATAAGAACTGGGAGAAAGAGAGCATACACAGGGCATTATCTTCCCCAGAATGCAAGATAGTAGCCCCCCTGGGTTGCAGCAGTGCCTTGGATTGCCACCGGGCATCTTGAGACATGGAGTTCTTTTGCACAGCCCTGTTGGGTTCAGTGAGTACCGTCAGGGAGTGCTGCAGTGACTGGGAAGCCCTATTTCATGGATTTTCTGTCTTACCCAGAAGTGCTTTTGGACCATGTCTACAGAGCACTGGGTGGGAGATAAAAGGAGCTGAGTAAAGCGGACAACACTTACGAGGAGAAGTGGAGGAGGCAGTGACAGAGAGAAAGAAGAAAAGAGTTGCTTTATTGTAATGAGTATTGTGCTTATTGCATATTACTGTGGCTGTGGTGGTGGGAAACACTAGGTAAAGAAGAATTTCCCACAAATAAACATTCTTTGTGCCTTTAACTTGCGTCTGGGACTGTTTCTGTTGAGTTTTTGGGGACATGGAGTGTCCCATGGTGTCCACAGTATTTAAATTGTCTAAATAAGTCCCTTGTCCCAAGACATGGGACCACCCCTGGCCTTTATATTGAGGTTGTGGAGAAGGCCCTGGCAGAGCTTCATTGACTGTACAGGATTATAGTATAGAACTGATTCTGATTTCTGGACTTTTGCTTCTGTTTTTGGTTTTCGATTTCTGGATTGGTCTTGTTTTTCATTGGATTGACTTTTTAGGCATCCCCTCTTTGCTTATTGTTGCCTTTTCTTTATTTTTCTTTCATTTACATATATTTTCTTCATGAATTCTTTATTTATAAAGATTCATCATGTCCTAGTCTTTTAAACCAGACATTTTTATAGCTTCCTCTCTCTTGGAGGGCACTTTTGTATTTCTGAGACATTTAAAAATAGTGTTGATCTGTTAAAAGCCTGTGTTCCATTTTTTTTTGGGCCTGAGTAGGCATTGAAGACTACCTGACGTGTTTGGGGTCAGGTCTACCTGAGGTAAGTCCTGTTTCTGGGCAGACTGGTGAAGGTTATCATCTGCGGCTTTGCTCCTTTTTTGAGATCTTACACCCTTTTTGTGATTTTGTGTTCCTCAATCACAACATTTCTAACCCTTAATTGCTCTTTCATTCATAAGAAAATTAGAAACTTCAGTAGGCAAAACAGATGTTTTTTAAAATCTTCTAGCTGGATTGTTACATATTAACATTTTAAAAATTTTAGCTACAACAGTGAATGAAAAATGTATTTATAAGCCAACTAATCAATTTTACTCACAATTATTATTTACTCACAATTATTTATATATTTATTTGTCAGACACCTTTATTCACAGAAATGTACAAATTTACAAAACTTGGAAAAAGTAAGTGTGTCTAGAAGCAAAGATATCAGTGATGATATATAATACTTACTGAACTTAGCTGCCATGTGTGAGATGGGATAAATGTGGTGAAGCTGCGATACCTGGGAATTTGTTGACATTGCAATTTAAACTGAATCCATTGACATTTGTTCATAAGCAGGTATTTTAAAATTAATAAAAATGGAATTATCTACAAACCTTTGTAAACAAGGTCCATTTTTTAAATTAACAGGGATAGCCATACATATTCCAGGCTGCCAAACAGAACAGATATTAATGTCTTTACTTCTGCCTAAGCATTTTAAATGGATTTACATATGCCTGACGATTAGCAGGAGGGAGTGCGTTTACAGCCTAGAACTGAGAAGAACTGGGAATAAAGCGAATAGGCTAATCCAACAGGAGGAGATTTATCATTAATAGCCTGGTTACCTGACTCAGAGTAGTCAATGGAAAAGGTGGGCTTCCTTCAGAATGAGATTTTTCATGGAGTAAAAATAAAGATGACTGATATTATAAAAAATCACATTACTCTGGGTAGGTGTTTTCTGATATCGTTTTTAATGTAGTCTTATGAGGCCATTAACAGTGGAATTCTCATTGACAAAAAAGTTACAAAAACTGCTCAAATGTAATGATGTGGTAGATGACTTTAATTTTTTTCTGACATTTTGTTTGTCCTTTAATTTTGTTTTGAAACATTGCTTCTAGGAGTTTTAGGCCAAGGCTTCTATTGGTTTTAAATATTTTTATTACAATGATGTTTAAATTGAATGACATTTTCCTGCAAAACCATCCTACTTTCTTCTAGGTTTGGCCATTTCCGTTGTTGCTTACTATGCCATTACCAAGCAAGACACCTGGGAGTGTGCGATGCCTGACATCGTCAATGTGACACTATAAAGGTCAGCATGTCCTGATTGACAGAAATTTCAGATTCCTCCAAGAAAAGCCTTTAGAGATAATTCTTGTTAGTATTTTCCAGTTTCAAAAATGTCCTCTGTTCCCTGATTACATATTGTCTGCCCGATTTGGCTCGAATTCATTTTGGCACTGTTTGCCTAAACTTCAATTCGAGGTTTACAGTCTGAGCTTTGTTTATAAGCCTTCACAGTTACAATCTTTGACTTCATATTTTGACTTTCCATTTAAAACTGCTTCTAACCAGTGCAGTCAGTATAACAGAGTTCTGCTGTTTTATAATCTTACTAGCAAAATACCCGCACTTCGCAGCGGAGAAGTAGTGTGTTAAAGAGGTTATGTAAACATATATATACATATACATATATACATATCTACATATACATATATATACATATACTGTATACATATATATATATATATATATACATATACACATCCACATATATATACATATATATATATATACATATATCAACATATATATATACACACACATATATATATACACATACATAAACACACACATATACATATATACATATATACATACATACATAGTGCGTTGTTACATGGGAGGGAGAAGACAAATCACAGCTTCCCACTTTCGAATCGGGCCTGTGATTGGTGCTTTGACTGATGCCTAGATCCCAGCGTATGTCCCCTTAGGAGAGGCGTTAGGCAAGTGTAATTGAATAGTGGTGCTGCAAGTTTAGCTTTACACCTGTTTTTAAGGCTTATTGACTGAAAGGGGCTTTCATGAAAAAACTTAGGGCTTCGCTACAGGATACACCCTCCACAAGTTAAGGAAGTAAAAATAAAGGTATATATTTCTGTTTTATTTAAACCTTTTAAGTTTGTATGCGGGCGGCATGGTGGTGCAGTGAAAGGTGCCAGTTAGGACATACGGGTTCGCTTCCCTGCGTGGAGTTTGAATGTTCTCCCCGTGTCTGTCTGGGTTTCCTCCAGGTACTCCGGTTTCCTCCCACAGTCCAAAGACATGCAGGTTAGGTGCATTGGCAATTCTAAATTGTCCCTGGTGTGTGGGTGTGTGTGGGTGTGTGCGCCCTGCGGTGGGCTGGCACCTTGCCCGGGGTTTGTTTCCTGCCTTGTGCCCTGTGTTGGCAGGGATTGGCTCCTGTATTTAGGATATAGCGGGTTGGATAATGGATGGATGGACATTTGTATGCATAGCCCCATTTGCCCGTTTTCGTCTTTTTTCATTCTTCAGTAATATTTCAGCAAACCCGGAGCTTGTCAGATCAAATCCTGGTACTGACACCACTGTGTGACCCTGAGGAAGTCACTTCACCTGCCTGTGCTGCAAAAAACAAAAGTAATGTAACAAATTGTACCTCAGATGTTGCAAGTTGCTGGAATAAAGGCATAAGTCAAATAGATAAATATGTATTATACACATAGGAACTATTCATTTATTTTCAGTTAAGTCATCTGCAGCAAACCTTTATAAATGAGGGTTTCCCGTTTTTAGATAGTGCAAACTGTTTCTTCTTCATTGAGGTTTTCTCTTGGAGAGCTTTTTTCATTTCATTGAAAATTAAAGCAGCAGCTGCCAAAATATGTAGCTTTCTTATTAATTTTTCAACATTGTGTAAAATAACTTTATAAAGTAACATAAAAGGTTTAAATACTGGTTATCCTTTTACACTAAAATATTACTAAAGAGATACAAAAAAAGTAAAATGCATATGTTGTTTTTCTTTAAGGAGATTAAATATTACTGAAGAAAGAATAAAAAAACTAAAGCAGCCAAATGGGGCTATGCATACGAACTTAAAAGGTTTAAATAAAACAGAAATATATACTTTTATTTTTACTTCCTTAACTTGTGGAGGGTGTATCCTGTAGCAAAGCCCTAACTTTTTTCATGAAAGCCCGTATCAGTCAATAAGTCTTAAAAAGAGGTGTAAAGATATTGATAATAAGCTACGCAAACCCACCAAGACATGCAATCGTTTAAATCAAGGCGCAAGTCGAAAAACACCATCCGATACTATTAGTTAACGATTAACACATACAAGCATACAATACAACTGATAATATGTTGCGCTTATTTATCTGGTGTACCGACATTTTTGTGCGTTTCACGGCTGAAATCTAACGTGGTTTGTGCCCTTCAGAATGAAAACAGTTTGCATTTACCGTTTTAATCAAGAGCGAGCTTTTAAGCCTGAGAAATCACCCCGTAAATGTACACGTTTAATTCTTTATCACTTCAAACAACTGAACTATCCAGAACATTTCAGGCATACATCCAGCATTCAAACTATGTATAAAAAGCACAACTGTTAAAGGAATTCAGCATTTCTTAATTGAAAATGTTGCTTTAAACCTCAACATGTCTCAATGAGTCGTTCTGGTGGTTTTACGTGACGTTTTGATCTTCTGGTTAATTGTGTTTGCAGTTGAGATGTTCTTTCCTGATTTATACTTGTTTTCTCGTTAATATTTGTTTCGCTGGTGTTAGTGTTCTGATTAGAGGTTATTGGTCCTTTGATGTCTCGACGGTTTCTTCTTAGAACAGCTCCTATTACGCAATTCCGTCACATACTGGTCTATTGTTTCTCCGCTTTTCTGGAAACATGTAAAAAACTTGTGCCGCTCAAACGTCACATTGCGCTTTGGGTTGCAATACGTTTCGTATTTTTCAACTATTTTGTTCAATTTCATATTGTCTCCATGTTGTTCAAACTGAAAATTGTTATACACCTCTAGCGCCTCTTCGCCAATTACATGTAGAAGCATAGACGCTTTCATTTTTTCACTTTTCCTATCTGCTTCAATCGCAGCAAGATACAACTTGAATCTCTGTTTAAATCTTTTCCAATTTTCAGCTACATTTCCCTTTAACTGGAGATTTGGTGGGGGCTGTAATCCTTCCATATTTTTTTTTCTCTTTTGCTAGAACATCTTAGTGCTTTCTGACCACGTTTTCGGGTTACTCACAGACACGAGACTCGTTCAAAAACTGAACCTCTTCTTCACATTCCTCTTCCAATCCGCCACTTCTGATACCATGTAGTGATCTTGTTAGGTTCGTAGTTTAATCAATACACAGGATTGAAAGATAAAATAACTTTTTAATAGACAGACTTTAGAGACATTTACTGTACAAGTTACTACTCGTTCTTTAGTTCACGCCCATTCTCCTACTTGCATTGGCATTCACAGGCATTACTAATCATTCTGTAAGTATCCCTTAACAGACCTTACTAATCAACTATCATTACAAAATCCAACGTGGTTTGTGCCCTTCAGAATGAAAACAGTTTGCATTTACTTTTTTAATGAAAGGCGAGCTTTTAAGCCTGAGAAATCACCCCGTAAATGCACACTTTTAATTGCACATGTGTTAATATGTATGCTTACACAGTATTAAACCCACCAAGACATGGAATGGTTTAAATCAAGGCGCTGCGCTACCTTCTTCCAGATTGGCCCCAAGGCGTGTCACATGATTACGTAGGAGGCGTGATGACGCGATACGCGACTCCGCCCCCGTCCATTACAGTATATGGACAAAAAAGAGGTTCCAGTTATGACCGTTACGCTTTGAATTTCGAAATGAAACCTGCCTAACTTTTGTAAGTAAGCTGTAAGGAATGAGCCTGCTAAATTTCAGCCTTCCACCTACACGGGAAGTTGGAGAATTAGTAATGAGTGAGTGAGTGAGTGAGTGAGTGAGTGAGTGAGTGAGTGAGTGAGTGAGTGAGTGAGTCAGTCAGTGAGGGCTTTGCCTTTTATTAGTATATTTGTAAGTAAGCTGTAAGGAATGAGCCTGCCAAATTTCAGCCTTCCACCTACACGGGAAATTGGAGAATTAGTGATGAGTGAGTGAGTGAGTGAGTGAGTGAGTGAGTGAGTGAGTGAGTGAGTGAGTGAGTGAGTGAGTGAGTGAGTCAGTCAGTCAGTCAGTCAGCCAGTCAGTCAGTGAGGGCTTTGCCTTTTATTAGTATAGATATTCTAGCTCTGTTATGTGACTCTTTTACCCTGAGATGAACGGCGGTCCTAGAAGTGGGTCAGAGTGTAAGGGATTACCTGCTGTGTGTCGGCCCTAACATTTTGACTTTTGCGTGGCCACTTGCAGTTTATTATTAGCTCCTTAAAGGTTTGTCTATCCTTTTAAATGTTCATTGTGGTTTGGGTATGGAGAAACAGCAAAGGTTACCAGGGGAATCTTTGTAGGAAAGACCTCAGGAGATATATACAGTAGAGCAGAAATGACCCTGAAAATGGTTCAGAGGCTTAACCTGCAAGTGATCTTGGACAAAGGTCCTACGCTTCATTGAATTAAAGGGTATGGAGCTGGGTGTTGAGTGGTTTGTCAAAAGCTCATTTGATGGGAGGAAGACAGCCCAGAACAGTTGTTGGAATAGGAGCGGACTGTAAGAAGTAGTACTTAATGGTTTTTGGATGTTAATAAATGGTCCAGGCACTCCAAAGGTTAGACCAAATCTTTTTAAGAATAGCTACAGAGTAGCTTCAGGTTCCTTTATTTTGTTGTATGTACTGTATCATTATTTTTGCTCTTTTGGTAATATTTACTCCTTGCATGTTATTTTCATTTTCATTTGGACCTCTTTGGCTTTGTTTTTGTTGGGGATACCACACTGCTGGACCCAAGTTAAATGAGCAAAATGAGCAGGAAGATTTGACTGTTGAGCATGCAACCAGTAACGAACCTACATCATATTATTTAAATAACAACAATGAATAACAACACTCAGGCCAAGCAATGTGTGTTTTTATTTTCATTTGAAGTCTTCCTTCTATGCTCAATTATTCATAGAGTAGTGATAGAACCAAAATGTTACAGAAATAAATATTTCTGTTATTCAAATATATTTGGGAAAAAGAATCATTCAACAGAATAATTTGATAAATTTGTCATATCTCAAAAGATTTTGAACATTATAGCCAATGTTGTTTTTTAAAGATAATATTCAAGACTAACTTGCCAGGTAAATCTTTGTATTATGCTACCAGTCTTAGTTGTGGATATTAACACTAGAATTCCTGAAGCCTACAAAAAAACTCGTAATCCCGGCCCACATTAAATCTCTTCACACCACTCCATCAGCATCTTTTGTTTTGTAAATGTGCCGATCAGCACAAGCAGCAAGCAGACTGCTGTCCCATCCCCTCCACCACCGTAGCTGGAAGCAGTCGTAGATGAGGTCCAAGTACAATACAATACAATGCAATTTATTTTTATATAGCCCGAAGTCACACAAGAAGTGCCGCAATGGGCTTTAACAGGCCCTGCCTCTTGACAGCCCCCCAGCCTCGACTCTCTTAAGAAGACAAGGAAAAAAAAACCCTTGTAGAGAAAAAAAAATGGAAGAAACCTTGGGAAAGGCAGTTCAAAGAGAGACCCCTTTCCAGGTAGGTTGGGCATGCAGTGGGTGTCAAAAGAAGGGGGTCAATACAATACAATACACAGAACAGAACAAATCCTCAATACAGTATAAAAATAAAAATTTTAGAAGTACGTAGCAGAATTTAACAGTAGATGATATCACATAATATGATTTGGGTTTGTTTAGAGTCCTGGAGACGTCATCCATCAAGCTGCCTCCCCCATTTGGCCATTCCATGGCTGAAACAGCGCTGGGCCAGCCAATCTGATGAAAGGACCCCTCTTTCCCACAATTCCTGCGATCCTCCTCCTCAAATGTGCAATTTAACACAAACACTCACTCACATATATAGTAATAACCAGTTAATCTAACAACCACTCATATCAACCATCATGGCACACAACTAGAATTTTGATAAAATAAAAGTTAAATATTTAGGAATGATGGATAATGTTTGGTGTAAAGGAATCCGAAAACAAGCAATGTTAGAGACAGATTGAAGTAGTCTTTGAATTTGTTTTTGTGTGTAATCCAGCTAATAAGTTTTAATAATATTATTGAGTTTGTATATTTAACACAGTTTACTCCAAATATACCAAACGTTCTGATAAGCCAGAAAATTCATCTATAATTTTCACCTTGACTTCCTGAAATAAAAATGCATGCATGAAAATTAATCCAAGGAAAACAAACAAAATTTAATTCAATTCAAAAACCACAATGTCATAATAAAAAAAAAATTACTGAGGCCATTACATAATTTGCTCAGATTATTCAAATGCAGCACTGGCTTAACTTTATAAAACATTTCTCAGAAACAAAGATGCCAAGCCCACATCTTCCCTGCACATGTTACAAGTGTATTTATTCACTTCTGCATCTTGTATTGTATTTATATACATCTTGCTTGTCTTGAAATTGAAATGTGCTAAAAAGACATGAAAGTATCTGCTGGTTTGTGTATTGAATGGTAAATCCAGGTATGTTGACCATTTTTGTTTTTATCTATTTTAGTTTTTAATAACACTGCATAATTAATGTTTAATTTGAAAAACAGTTCTAATTGGATGATATTATGCATATTACACATATTATTATTTTAGTTTCATATATTCCTGCATCTGTACTATATGTTTGAAAAGATTCAAGATTCTGGTAAAGTGAGTCAACCAGACACACCGCCTTCAATAAAGATAAACAACAATACAAAAATAATAAGACCTCTCTTCTCTGTATGACTCACCTTCTGGCTGCTTGACATGCCCCCCAGGCTGGGAATTCCACAAAATACAGAATGTTACCTAATGTCTGCACCCAAAAGTGCTTCTTCCCCTTAAAAAGCTATTCTTATCTTAGTCTTAGTCTTGTCTCATTTTCCCACATGGCCTGCTGTTGCTGGCATTTCAGCTCTGGCTTATTTTATTTTGTTTTTCATTTTGGATATTGTATTATTAATTCTGTTTTTGATCTTGCTTTGTGTGTATTGTTTTATGTAATATTATTGATATGGTGTTTAATATCACTATTGTGTTTTATGTTAAGTACACATTTAGTGTTTTCTAGTGTCTGCCCTTTTTGTTAATGGAAGCAAATTGGGCAACTATCTTGAATTGAAGACAAGTATTCTGCCTCACATGCTGTTAACTATTACTGTTATTTGTTGACCTGTTCTCCCCCTTTGTCTTGCCATTTATTAACACACCTGTTAGTCATGTTCCACACTCATAGTGGTGTTATAAATGTATATGAAACTCATGTAAAGCACGTAGGACCCATAATGAACATTTAAATACAATGCACCCCATGTGTCTCACATAGGCACCCTTTTATCTCTTGTTTCGGTCACATCTGAAATGTATCTTTAAGGTATATAAACCCCTGGGTATGGTTAGTTGTGGTACACAGCAATTTGAACCTCTGTCTACATGCTTCTCTTTGTCACGATCTGACCATGGAACAGGTTTTGGAATTTTTAGCTTTAGACATTTTTACTGGTTTTTGCATAGCATTGTTTTTCATATTCCTGTTGCTTATCCCTTTTTAGCTTCATACAGATTCCTGACTTTGCCTTAACAGATCACAAATCACACGGTTGTGCACAGGGGCAAGTATTTCCAGAAAGAAAAACAGGAGATGAGAAGGAAACAAGGTCATGACAAGAAGAAAAGCCACTATACAAGCTGAAGTTGAAACTAGGACGACAGTGTATTAACCCAAAATACTAACAAAACTACGAAAATAAAATAATAACAAAAAACATAACACAATCATTAAGCAGTGAAATCGAAACTCTGGGAACCATGACACTTGTCTGTAATGATGTGGTATATATTTTACATTTTTTAGCAATCGTTCCTTCACCTTTAAAAATAACCATGCCATTGTTTTGGAAGGCCAAGGAACATAATGGGCACATTTATTTTTTGTATTTAGACAAATTTAAGGTTAAAAATAAAAATGTTTTACTGTGCGTTTCAATATTGTTGCCACCATTTTGCTGGTTTTGTTTTTGTGGATGCTGAGCAGTTGCTTGGTGAGGCCAACCAGACATGTGCAACATGTGATGTCATTGAGTCAATAATATAAAAGTTAGCTTCCTGCTTTTCTTGATTTTTCTCCTTTTGATTCCTATGACTTACATCACTTGTTTCCAATTAAAATTCAATACTGATATCACCCAGTGCAGTAGTACATCATCTTTTCACACAATAAATTATTCTTTAGCTTCTATTTATTATTTGGAATCTACAGAAACAGAAAAAAGGGATTTTTCCAGGGAGAGGTCAATGCCAGCCTAGTGGTGATGGCTCCCAGGGAAAAGCAACCTCTGCTGGATTGGAATAAGGCAGAGTGTGGAATGGTCTAGGAGAAGGAAAATTTGTGGCTCATTGAAAACTATTTACAAGGGTTAAGATGTAAGCCATGTACAAAATTAAGCTGAGTATCCAGACCACTGGGGTTTATGGAGGACAGAGATTGAGGGGTTATTTTTATTTATTTTTTTTATTCCTACCTTCCTACTGCTGCAGTTGCCCCTATGTATGTACAGCTCATCACATAAAGTGCATTGCATGGATGTGTACAGTGTTCATATCCTGTGACCCCAGCTTTCACCATTGGCCTGATATCCTATTCATGAACTCTTGTGTATTAATGTTTGTTCATTATATGTTTATGCTTAAATTAGGTCAGCGGTTCTCAATCAGTGGGGCATGCCCCGAAGTAACAAAAAAGAGGGCACGAATGTTGCCATATGTGGCGTAATTTCGCTATTCGTAGGGAAATTTTAAACTTGTAGCAGTGTATCGGCTGCAAAAAATATAGGAATAAATTTTTTTAGGGTTTCAAAAAAACATTATGTGGGGGAGATTAAAACTGTTATGAAAACTCAGGTCGCAAATACTTAAAGGTTGAGAAACGCTGAATTAGGTGATGCCTAGTTGGTTTCGTCCTCTGTGAGAGATGGATGTCTGGGACCAAGCTCTGCTGGCAGCAGTGTTGTCTAGCTTTTTTTTACTATATATATCCCGTATTTATCTGACCTGGGAGGACTGAACTACAAGTATATTAAAAAGCAAGGGGTCAGAAAGAGAAATAAAAAGTAGTTAAAGTTTCATCAAAGGCCAAGTCTGCCTGAAATTCAAGATATGGTGTGCCAGAGACTGAGTTGGAAGAGACAGGCCAAAGAATGGATCAACCAGGACCTCACGCTGCAGCCTCTGCTCCGGTTAACTACGATTGTAGAAAGAAAAAAGCAAGTAAGGCAGGCAAGAATTAGCTGATCTCAAACGGGATATTGGAACCAAGCAAGGCCTCTTTAATCCCACTGTCAACACAGAGCACGGAGAAGATCAAAACGAGCTATCTGAGCTGAAGACGACGATTACTATAATCTTGGGAAAATTTGATGATTTAAACAATAAAGCTGATGTAAGCCTTAATAAAATTCTAGCAAGTATTGATAAAAAAAAATACTGGAGAATATGAGCTAAATTGAGAATAAAAGAAGAAACTTCAGCAATCACCTGGAAAATGTTAAACAAATGTTTACAATGTGTATGTTGACAAAAAAGCAGCAACTGTAGAATCTGAAGGCAAAGTGCTAGGTGATAGTTGCAGTCAAATGAATTGCGTTGGAAGATAAATATAGAAGGAACAACATCAGAATCAAAGGTCTCATGGAAAACTGTGAATGTCCAAATCCAAACATACTTTCTAAAATAACTGGAGAAGACTTTAAATTGGATTCTGAGATGGCTGCAGCTTATTCCACATATGGTCTGAATGCCTCAAAGTCGCAGAGTTTGATTGCTCGATTCGACAAATTATGCGTCAAAGAAAATTTGACGTTGATTGTCAGACAGAAAAATCTAATTATATTTGAAAATAATTTTTCCAGACTTCTCTTCGTCAAAAGCTGCTAATTGAGCTGCATTCTTCAGTATTAAATAGCGCTTACACAAAGCTGAAATCAGATACAGCCTCTTGTTTCCAGCCAAACTGATGAACTTGACAAAGAGCTAAAAAGACTGATCCTGACATCATCAGGAATGTGAACATGAGTCAGGTTGTGTCCTGGTTGTGCAAAGAAGATTCTGCTCACTACCTGGTCCACCTGAAATGCAACATCTGCTGTAACTATACATTGTATTTCCATTCCTGTCTCTTACCTTTTTGGCCACTTTTTATTTCTTTTACAGTTGCCATATTGAAATTTATTCTATTAAATATATGTTTATTATGGTAACCATTTAGATCTTTTTTTCACTTTTCCTTTTTGTTTTTTCTTTAGGGCACCGTTTAATATTATACCCTAGTTTTTTTGGTTGTGGACTTCACTGCCATAAGATCTCTCAGTTTTTTTTTCTCTCTTCCCTAAGGGGACTGGTTAACATCATTCGCCAAGTTTATTGTATCCTGTGTGAGTACTGTGCTGGACCTGTCTCTCCTGGCTGGGACAATGTAATGGAAGGACAGGCATAACCTGGCGGGATGGAACTGAAGCAACATTTCTTACAAAGGGATAACTAAATGGATAAGGAGTGGGTGCTGGTGCATCCAGGGCAGTTTCTCCCCCACTGTGACAGATTGCAGTGTTCTGGTGGCATGGACCCAGTAAGGACACCCATGTGGATTTATGGGAGTCGTAGTCCTGAGGGGCAACCCTGTTAGGCTCTTTGGGTGCTGCTAGATTGTGCTGTAGGGAGAAGAACTCCCTGATTCAGGAGACTTCTATCTGAGTTAGAAATGCTTCCTTCAGGGTATGCCCTGGTATTGAAGTACTCCCAGGCCTGATATAAAAGCAAGCCATCCAGCCTCCTCTGGTGAGTTAGAGTTGGGAGGCCAAAGGCAAAGCTCACCTGAAGGAGGAAGGGGAGGATTGTGGATTGACCTGTGTTCGAGGCACTTTGTGAAAATAAACACCTTTATTTTACACCTGTGTCTCAGTAATGTGGTGTGTCTGGGGTTTTGGGGCTCCGTGGAACCCCCTGTCTTTTACACCTGACTGTACTACTATAAGACATCTCTAATTTTTTCTTCCCTAATCCTAAAGGGGATTTTTTAACACCATATTCTAGGTTTATTGTATTTGGAATGTACTATCATATGATGTCTCATTTTTAATTTTAATCCTTTCGACACTGCTGCTGGCAGTTTGTTTTGTTTTGGACGTGCACTGTCTCTTAGCCTCACTTGGGGAAGCAATCTATGGCCTTTGGGGGTTGTGGGGAGAAAGAGAGCAAGTTATTTCTTATCTATCCTTTTTACCCAAACAACTGTAAGTGCAGACATAATAATAGGCTCCTCAGCCATAATACTTGTAAATAATATGAAATCAAGGTCACAGCTATATGAAATAATGTACTACCTTTACTTAAGATTACAAAATATTCTTAAAAAGTCAAAAGAAGTGTCTCCCTGACAAAACAGTAAACTTTGTGAGCTGGAAAGTCAAAGGTCTTAACCACGATCTAAAGAGCAAAAAAGTATTCTCTCGCCTATCTGTCTAAATGCCAAGGTTGTATTTTTACAGGAGGACTGAGGTCAGTAAGGAGCAGTTTCATTTTAAAAGAGATTGGACTGGCCAAATCTTTCACTCCAGTTATACAAAGAAAAATAGATGTGTGGGAATCTTAATATACAAAACAGTCTCTTTTGTAGCATCAGATGTAGTTTCTGATCCTGCAGGGCTATAGGTGATGGGTAATCTATTTAAATCTAAAGTAATACTGATAAATACAGTATCTACACACCTAATGTGGATGATCGAAACTTCATCCAAAATGTATTTGCATCTATTCCTAATATGAACACTCATAAAATTATAATGGCCGGAGACTTTAATTGTGTTTAAATCCAGGCATGGATAGGTCTTTAACTACAATGATGATTACATCTAATACTGAAAAAATAATTACACTGTTTGCAATGGATCATAATTTATCAGACCCATGATGATTTTTAAATCAAAACTCAAGAACATATTTCTTCTTCTCATCAGTACATCACAGTTATTCAAGAATTGATTATTTCTTTGTAGATGATAATTTATTGTCCACTATCAAATCTTGCAAGTCCGGCACTATTGTTATCTCCAACCACACCCCTCTGATCATGGAGCTTAAATCACTCTGTCCTACACACGCATTTTGTAGCTGGAGCCTTAACCCCCTCTCATTAACTGATGAGCTTTGTACAGAATTAATCTCTAAGCAAATTGATTATTTTTTTAGAGACAAATGCATCCTCTAAGGTCTCTGCAGTAATGCTCTGGGAAACTCTTAAGGAATTTTTAAGAGGACAGATTATTTCGAATCACACCCACAAAATTAAATTGGAAACCAAGAAGATGTCTGAGTTAATTAGCGAAATCACCAAGATAGATCAAGAATATGCCAGGTCTCCAAATTAGGCAGTTTATACGGAAAGACAGTTTCTGCAATCAGAATGTAACCTCTCGACAACAAAAGAAACAGAGCAACTCATCTTTATATCACAACATTATTACTATGAACACAGATAGAAGACTAATAAGATTTTAGCTCTACAAATCCACAAAAATGAAATTCAATAACAGAAATTGCCAACACAGATGGAGATAAAATTATTAACCATAAAATAACCCCCACAAATTTATAGAGTACTATAAGTCCTTATATTCTACTCAGTTTAAGGAAGTTAAAACGTAATCTGTCAAGTTTTATGATGCATTTCAAATACCACAGCTAGATACTCGTAGTGCAGAGGACTTGGACAAACCTCTGACACTCTCAGAATTACTGGATGCTAAAAATTCCTCCAAAGTGGGACAGCAGCAAGCCCTGAAGTCTACCTAGTAGAATTTTATAAAAGTAAATTAAAATAAGATAGCTCCACTGTTATTAGCAACATTTACAAAAGCCAGAGACAACAAACCCTTATTTCAGACTTTTTGCCAAGCAGTAATTACTGTCTTTCCTAAGAAAAATAAGAACTTATTACAATGTGCATCATACAGACCACTTTCACTTCTGAATAATGATGTTAAGATACTATCCAAAATTCTAGCTAGAAGGATTGAGAAAGTGCTTTCTTCTGTAATATCACAGAAGATATGGATTTATTAAAGGCAAACACTTAGCTTCTAATCTTCAATGTTTGTTTAATGGAATATACTCATTGAATCGAACACATCAGAGGTCTTATTATCTTTAGCTGCAGAAAAAGCATTTGACCTGGTTGAATGGGATTACCTATTCACCCCATTACACAAATTTGGGTTGGACCCAAACATATATGCATGGGTATAATTACTTTATACCAGCCCAGAAGCCTCTGTCTGTATCAACAGCATTATTTCAAACTACTTCAAACTAGAAGGTGGTACTTGAAAAGGATGCTCCCTATTACCATTGCTCTTTGCAATCACCATCAAGCCATTGGCCATTTACTTTCAAAATGCATAAAGGGGATAACCAAAGAATGACTTGAACAGAAAATATCACTATATTCAGATGATATGGTATGGTATATATCAGACCCACAAACCTCCATACCAGCAGTCCTTAATGCACTAGTAGTATTTCAAAAGATATCTGGACTTAAAATGAACTTGAACAAAAGTGTACTTTTTCCAGTCAAGTCTCTTGTACAAAATATTAGATTGAACACTTTTCCGTTTATTTTAGCAGATCAGTTTAAATACCTATGGGTAAACATCACAAGTAAATACAAAGATCTTTTTCAGCAAAATTTTGCTATCTACATGATAAAAAAAATAAACAAGATGTGAACAGGTAGTCTACCCTCCATCTTACACTAGCAGAGAAAATCAACATTATCAAGATGAACATCCGTCCCATGCTTTTGGATCCTGGAAATCAACAACAATTGATGAACATACATCTTGCCTGGTCTGCAAGATAAGTAGAATCTTACTGTACTCCTTTATATGCCCTGCTTTGTACCCTAGTAAATACAAATTATAGTGAATGTAAATGATAATCCAATTGTCCAATTGGAAATTTTTAGGGATTAAAACACTTGGAGACTTGAATATAAATAATGGCTTTTCAGGGGCATACTGTAACTAAACAGAATGGGGCCTGTGTGAAAGTTTTTAATGGGAAAGTGACATTTATTAAAAATACATAATACTGCAGTAGCACCAACTGTCACCTAAAGACATTTCTAACGTATGATCCAAAGAATTTAAGATTTAGGGCAGCTGTGGAATAAAATTTCATGTCTTATCTAGTACTACATGTTTTGCTATTACATTGACGTTTATTTTGATGTCACATTAACACCTTATTAATGCTTATAAATTTCTGACTACATCTGTCATTTATAATTTTGAGGTTAGAAGTTTTGATGACATATAAATAATTTTTGATCTAAGGTAAGACATGAGCTCTTTTTTCACAGCCAACCTAAATCTGAAATAGTTTCAAACACGTTATAAAAGTTGTACTACTTACTACTTTCAACTAGAAGAGTAATTAATTCAAATGAGCCTCACATTGTAACATACTATCACAGATTACCTGACCACTTTAGTTTTGAAATGTCACAACCGTCACATGCATTTGTGCAATTGTTGACTGAAATGAATGATTGTGAAACTGCGTAAGGATGCATTCAGAAACATTACATGCAAGTGTGTGCTCACTTTGTTCAGTTTAACACTAATTATGTGTTATTTTAAATTATACAGAACAAGTCCAAATCAACGCCTGGGTTACTTGAGTAATATTTGGACTTCTTTTTTTCCTTTCTATTTATTATTGTTTTATTTGAAGATTTTTTCTTTAATTTCCATGTGACACCGGGGACCCTCCAAACACTGGGGCCCATGTGATATCACACCCTACACATGGTAGTTATGCCCCTGTGGCTTTGCGTCTTATGAACAATTTAGCTTCAGAATTAACTTCCCATCAATACATTTTTTCCTCTACTTTCAAATCAGAAACTTTGTTAAAAGGAACCTTCCATAATTTTCCTTACCTACCACCCATCTCTATTACAGAAGAAATATTAATCAGTCTTGAAGACTGAGACAGCATCTCAATAATATATAAAAATATTTTAAAGTCTCCTTTCAAAGACTCCAAGGTACGATGGGGAAAGGATATCTCACTTATTATCTCAGAGAAGGAGCAGAAGGCAGCCATGCATATGCACAAAGCATTCAATTTTTCAATTTAAAATCTTTTATCAAGCACATTTATCTTGGTTAAAATTGTCCAAAATATATTCAGGCCAAGAGCTAACCTGTGAATGTTGCAATGGAGCTCCAGCCACACTGGGCTATATGTTTTGGACTTGCACCAAATTAACATCATTCTGGACAAAGATCTTTGAATGCCTCTCAGACAGCACTTGGTACCAATCATTCCTGAAACTCTCCTGGATGGGTTTAAACTTGAGACAGACAAATTGATTTTAATCACCTACACATTATTAGCATGCAGACTTATCTTGCTTAACTCGTAGAATCCCAGCCCACCTGTTATAAGTTAGTGGGTAACTGATGTTCTATACGACAACCCCAATTCCAAAAAAGTTGGGACACTGTGTAAAATGTAAATAAAAACAGAATGTAATAATTTGCAAATTTCATAAACCCATATTTTATTCACAATAGAACATAGTAAATATATCAAATATTTAAAATGAGAAAATGTACCATTTTAAGAAAAGAATAAGGCCATTTTGAATTTGATGGCACCAACATGTCTCAAAAAAGTTGGGACAGGGCCGTTTTTACCACTGTGTAGTATCCCCTCTTCTTTTAACAACATTCCTTAAATGTCTGGGAAATGAGGAGACCAGTTGCTGGACTTTTGGGAGAGGAATGTTGTCCCATTCTTCTCTGATATAGGATTCTAGCTGCTCAACAGTCCTGGGTCTTCTTTGTTGTATTTTTCTTTTCAAGATGTATCAAAATGTTTTCAACTGGTGAAAGGTCTCGACTGCAGGCAGGCCAGTTTAGCATCCAGATTCTTCTACTAAGAAGCCATGCTGTTGCAATTGATGCATTATGCAATTTAACTTTGTTGTGCTGAAATATTCAAGGCCTTCCCTGAAAAAGACGTCATTTAGATGGGCGCATGTTTCTCTAAATCCTGTATATACCCTTCAGCATTGATGGTGCATTTCCAGATATGCAAGTTGCTAACTGCATAGGCACTAATGCACCAGCATAGCATCAGAGATGCAGACTTTGAAACTGAGTGCTGATAGCAAGCAGGATGGTCCCACCCCTGTTTAGTCTGGAGGACGTGGCATCCATGTTTTCCGCAAAGAATTTCAAATTTTGATTCGTCTGACCACAGAACAATTTTCGACTTTGCTTTAGTCCATTTTAAATGGGCTTTCGCACAGGTAAGACAGTGGTGTTTCTGGATCATGTTCACATATTGCTTCTTCTTTGTGTGGTAGAACTTCAACTTGCATTTGTGGATGGCACGGCAAACTGTGTTCACAGAGAGTGATTTTTGGAAGTATTCCTGGGCCATATCTATCAAGAACAAATGTCTTTTCTGTAGAGAGCGGTATTCAACTGCTACCACTGCTGGAAAACATAGAGGCTTTCAGAAATGAGCCTGCTGTTACTAAAAGCTGTCACTAGTGTTAATGATGGGGATGATTTTTTAGCCATCATCGCTTACTAGAATCTAGTAAGATTTCCATTTCCCAAAATTAAATTGAAAGACGTGTTCAGAACTTGTGGGGTCAAGTTTGATTACAGAACTAGTAAACTACAGAGGTGCACTGCTTATTACTAAGTAGCATCAAATTCAGATCCTGGAGAACCACTCAGGCTGCAGGGTTTTGTTTCAGCTGTTTTCTTAATTAGTAACCAATTATTGGTGCTAATCAAGCCTCCTTTTTTGACCTTAATTTTAGTAGACATGTTTTTTTTTTTAAAAATCAGAATTCTTAATTGGTGCTTTTTTCTCTTATCCAGAAGCAAAACAACAATAAGATGCAAAGCAATCCAACAGATAACCAACTAATTTGAGAATCTCTAACTCAATTCCTTGCATGCCACCATTTTCACCCCAACCAGCTTCTTATATGGAAGCCATAGTGTAGCTGTTAATGAAACATTTCATTTAACTACATGGCTTCAAAATGCTGTCATTCTGTAACACCAACATTTCCAAAACTGTGGATTTTGTTTTTTCTGAGGCAGCTATTAAAATAGATCATGTACATGTGCCAGTCAATATTTGTCTGACCTTCATTTGTTTTATTTTTAAAAATGTTATTGAAACAGATATTATTTGATGGCCAGACAGGTGCAAGTGGGATCACCATAGGTGGTTGTCTGTTGGTCACACTTTGGCTCACATTATTGTTTGGCTGCTGGAACTATTTAAACATTTAAGTGTCTAAATCTAAGGCAAAAGAAGTTTGTTCAGTTAACAGTAGTAACTGGTGTGTAATTTATTATGCTTATCAATATGAATATTTATCTTTTTTTGAATTTTGTTTTATTTACATTTAATTCTTTCTTTATGACCTTTGTTTAACACTGCTTCTGTACAGAGCTGATTCTTGCCTATTTTGCAATGTGTCATTTTCAAGAGGAAATGTTACAAATAGGATGAATGTGCTTCTTTAGGAGACGGGCAAAGTCTTGCTTTTAACTCTGGGATATGAACCAAGGCTTGTTTCATGGTCACAAGGATATGTTGCTTCAAAACAAGGCATTAAACAGGATTTCTACAGATGTCTGACAAGATCTAATTACTCAGTTCTCTAATTAACAGACTAAAAAATATCTTTTCATTGTTACTACAGAGCTAACTAGTCAGCAAAATCATGTATGATTGGGGGTGTATTGTAGAACCTTTAACAATGATAACTCAAAGCATAGAAGGTTATTCAAATGTTATCTTTGATAGGAGTTGAATTCATCAATATACTATAAAAAAAGACCCCCTATTTGATAATTGATTAGTGTGGCTCATTTTTCTTCTACACTGGTTACTAATTAAGAAAGCAGCAGAACTAAAGACTTGGAGCCACTGTGGCCCCCCAAGATTCACATTTGACACCACTGCCTTAAAGCTTAAATACACTATAGGGAGTCTGCATGTTCTCCAGTGTTTGTGTGACGATTTCTCCATGTTATCTCGGCTGCCTCGTACACCTCAAAGACATGCAAACACATGCTGTACCCTTCCTTCAAAAAAGATAGTGCCAAAAGTAATAAAAATAAAATACTTCTAGTACAAACATACATACCCCAAAAATGCAGAAGGAATTGAGCAGGTTTTTCATGTCCACTTACACATTTACTCTAGAGCCTCAAACTGGGCCTCCAGGGAAGAAGCTGTTTTTGATTTATAAATTCTGAATCACTTAAGAAGACTATATTCTTGGAGAAATTAATATATGCCATCATTGTAAAAAAAGTTGAAAAATCTTGTCCTTTAAGAGAAGGTAAACTGCTGTTTTGCCATACCTCTCATCTGCTAAGACTTGTACACATTAACTGCTCTACCTTCACCTGAACTTGCTTTGAATAATGTGACTTAGTTTAGAAGACATTTGAGTTTAAATGACAAGGATTCTGGTTGTATCATCACCTCAGACATAATGTAACCGTTACTAAGCCATTTAATGTGTCCAAGTTATAACACTGCCACAGACACCCCATGCTCAACTCTGTCTTTCTGTCTTGACAATGTTTGTCCTCTCTCTTCCAGGCCTCCACAATCAATATACCAACCTCAGGACAGCAGACATTTCATCAGTCCTGATCCTGCTAGATCTCTCTTCTGCCTTTGACACAGACAACAATAACATCCTTCTTCCCATCCTCTCTGGCCTTGGCATCATTGGGACTGCTCTCAGATGGTTTGACTCCTACATCCCAGGCAGATCCTACAGTGTGTCCTGGTGAGGAGTGTTGTCAGGTGTACGTCAAGGATCAGTGTTGGGTCCTGTACTTTTCTCTCTGTAACCTTCATCCAATCCCATGGTTTCTCTTATCAGTGCTATGCCAATGATACACAATGTACCTGTTGTTCCCTCCTCAGGACAATATAGTATCGTCTAGAGTCTCTGCCTGTCTTACTGATATCTCAACCTGGATGAAGGACCACCATCTACAGCTCAACCTGGCAAAAAACGGAGCATCTTGTTATCCTGGCCAGCCATTCTGTTCAACTCCCCATCTCTGTACAGCTTGGCTCATTGCTGCTAACACCTACCAAGTCAGTACGCAACCTTTGGGTGGAGAATGATGAGCAGCTATCTTTTTATGACCACATTTCTATTGTTTCTTGTTCATGTAGGCTCATGCTGTACAACACCTGTGAGATCAGACCTTATCTGACAGAGCATGCAGCACAACTTCTGGTCCATCCTTTGGTCTGGTCTCATCTGGACTACTGCAACTCCCTTATGGCCCGATTCCAAGACTCCCATTCAGACTATGCTATGCTCCTTCTCCTAGGAGTACCTATGCTAGGTGCTATCAAGCCGCTGCAAATGGTCCAGAAGGCTGCGGCCCATCTTGTATTTAACCAGCCAAGATGGTCACATATCATTCCTCTGTTCTGGTTGCTACATTGGCTCCCTGTAGCAGCACGCATTAAGTTCAAATCCCTGATGCTTTCCTACAGAGTAGTCAATGGATCATTACCGGAGTATATGGAGACACTGGTGAAGTCCTATACTCCTGCTTGCCCACTCAAGTCTGCCAGGGAACAGCGTTTGGTGATGCCACTTCTGTGTGGTATCAAGTCTCAATCCAGACTCTTTTCCTATGTAGCTTCTAGTATGTGGAAAGAGCTGCCCACATCCAACTGAAATGTTGGCTTCCTCAATGTATTTAAGAAGCAATTGAACACCCTTCTGTTCTGTTAATATCTGTCTAATTGATTGAAAAAAAGCCCTTTTTCTGTAATATTTTATATAATTGAAGAGCTGAGTTGCAAAATAAACTAAGTACAGGAGACAACTTTTTGTGAAAAGGAGAAAAATAATTTTTAGTATTTGAAATGATATTTTTAAATTCTTTTTGCAGAATGTTGGTTGTTACATTATTGAAGGTCAATTGCTGGACATCTCAGAAATTTGAATATTTTACATTTTTGTAAAAAATAGGAAAAAAAATGTACTTAGCAAGTTTTGACGCTAAATCAATGCTATTCCATTAATCTATAAGTAGAAACTTTCATCAAAAGTGCTCTGGATCTTGAAATATTTTTATTATATAACAAATGAAATACAGAGCTTTTAGTCTCTAAACTATTTAGCTAAAAAGTAATGCTAAAAGTCATGAATTCCTGTTAAGCATTGTTTAAGTAGTAAATTAAAAAAGTTATAAGCAATCTCTAGAATGTCAATATTCTACATCGTCTTCATCATATATTTCGGTATCACTGTCTGCCATTGGTTTGGTGTTTTTGTTGGGCAAATCAAATAATGCATAACTACCACAAGCCAACCCTAATCCTAATCTTTAACCGTAAACCCGATATTTAGAGGTTCGGACAACGGCTAGCTAGTGGTAGTTATGTACAGTATATAAAATCACCTCAGCTTAGCCAACTCATACCCATAAAATGTAGCTCTCGTTTCTCCAAGCATCCGCATATTTGTAGTTTAGCAATATTCAAAATTATTAAGAATATGTTTTGAAATATCTTACATAGCTGCGGTGGGTTGGCACCCTGCCCAGGATTGTTTCCTGCCTTGTGCCCTGTGTTGGCTGGGATTGGCTCCAGCAGACCCCCGTGACCCTGTGTTCGGATTCAGCGGGTTGGAAAATGGATGGATGGATGGATATCTTACATAGTATTCAACAGTGGTCGCTCGCTTTGCTGGCTTTTTCTTTTGTGGAGCCTTTGGCTTTGTAATGCACATCTGGACCAGAATAAAAGCATCTTGGCTCCATTTTCCTTGGTTTTTGTAAAAGTCGTTGTGAAACTTTTCAACATCGGCCGGAGTGAGCTGGCTAACGTCGCATCTTGTTCCACGATGCCTACCAACACCTGCATGATTGCAAGAAATCTTTGGCGTCTTTTCAGTGCCGCTATATCGTTTCTTCTTTTCTACGTTTCTTTTCCAATTCTCAGGATTTCTGCTTCATTTCCTGGGATTTTTTGATATAGAAATTGGCTCATCAAACTCCATATTTACGTCCGCCATTTTTTTGTCACGCTGCGAATGCGCTGAGATGATTGGCTGGTGTACTTAGCAGCTTTTGGAACTAAGCTGGTTATGAATTTAACAGGTTTTGGAACTCACATCAAAATTTATAGCACTATATTTTGGTACTTAGCAGGTTTTGAAGCCCACTTCAATACCAAGCACATAGCCGACCCTTTGATGAGTCACAACCATGCTTCACCTAAAGTTCGCCAAAAAATTTACTTAGCAGGTTTTGGAACTCACCTCTTCAATTGGTTAATTTGTTAAGTTTAATTGCTGTATGTAAATTATGAGTTATTACATTATTTCACTTATGACAATCAATGTTAGTTACCTGTCCTATTACACTTGTGAACAAACAGGTTGTAGCTTAATGTTACATGATTATGTTAATCTCTTTTGTTAGTCACTTTGGCTAAAAGTGTCTGCCAAGCAAATAAATGTAAATGTAAATAAGAAAATATATACAAAAAGATTGAAAAACATCATTTTATAGTATTCAGCAAAGAAAGGTCTTTACATTCATTATCTATAAACACAGCACTGGGCACTAGGTAAAAACTCAGCCATAACAGGGCACCGAACTATTGTGC
Source organism: Erpetoichthys calabaricus (assembly GCF_900747795.2). Lineage (NCBI taxonomy): Eukaryota > Metazoa > Chordata > Cladistia > Polypteriformes > Polypteridae > Erpetoichthys > Erpetoichthys calabaricus. The sequence goes on from NC_041398.2 coordinate 166,758,606, forward strand.
ACTACAGAAAGATGCCATTCAAACAAAGTCTTTTTATATTCAAACAGGCTTCTTGTTCAATCACCGAGTGATTGGTTCTGAACATTTTGTATCCTGATTGCCAAGATTTCTGTCTTGTTGCTTTGCTTAATAATTTTGATTTCTGCCTAGCCCATTTTGTCTTAACTCAGATTTTGTTTTAACTATTCTGCTCATATATGATTACATCTTTGTTTAGTTTACATAATATTTGCACTCAATCAGCTTTATTCTTTTTATATAGTTCTAGCTGTGCATCTACAGTAAATCCTTATTCTGTCAGTCTTGCATTAACAAAATTCAGTCATGTTAACCTCTGCCAGCCAGAGCTTTCTTTTTTGTATTTCTAAATGACATCCTACTCTATGGAGGCTTTGCCATGAAAACACAAGGGAAGGTGAAGAAATATCATGGGATGGGAAGAGTGCATGATGCGCTGACAGTTGCAAAGCCACGCTGATGGAAATCAAAAGTGGCATAGCGCGCATTAAAAAATGTAATGATAAAAAAATGTCTGTATTGCAAATGAGGCACCTCCAGTTGGTGAAGCCTCTCTTGTCTTATATAAGGAAAATGTTTATCCCTGCCCTATCCAAAATGAAAAACAACAAAATCACAAGGTAGTGTCTGTTAAATTCTGTTTTTTCCCAATTGCACATATAATGATTTTAATACTTTTAACTTAACTAATTAACAAAAACAATACCAATCAAAATGCAGTTAGCTGTTTAAATGTCCTGAATAATTCAATTAAAACAAGACACCTTAGAATGCAGCTGGCCTGACTCCAGGAGGCCCATTCAGACTATGCTATGCTCCTTATGTATTAAACATGAAATGTCTGGGGAGTGGCTCATTTCCAAATTCATAAGTTGGTTCAATTACTCCCTTATGAATAATACATAACAAGAGACTATTTATGGCTAAGCGTCTGCTTTTATTCCCAGTCTAGCTGGATCAGACTTAATATTTTACCTTTGATGTCTCAGTGGGAGTGACTAGGGCCCTTCTCCATGGCTCTGTCCTCTTCAGATAGCCTGTTTGAACTAAACGGTTACTGCATGTAAATTGCGCTTTGCTTGATGAGGGTTTATTTTTGGGGACATCAGAAAGGAAGGATTTATATGTTAACCCTTAACAATGTTAGGTTAGTTATTCAGTCCTGTTTTTTTTCCCCCGTTTTAAGGGCTTTTTGAGGTATCCTGGGCAAGTTTTGTGTAAATTGCAAATTATGCGCTATTTTGCATAGGCCATCTCTCAAGGTATTTAGAAGTAACAGCGGTATTCCACCTGAAAAGTAACAGCATTTGCTTTGCTTGACTCACACCCTCCTCCCAAAATACTCCATTTGCAAAATTTAGGCTTAAATCCCATCTTCACAATGAAACACAAAACAAAAGTTTTCATCTGATAAATGTAAATTAAACCTTCTTTACCTCAAGAGACAATAACTTTGTTTTGCTCGCTTTCTGGCAGGCTGTCTTCACCTGAGCCCCATTACATAAGCATTCATTACTCCAAGTAACGTCAAGTGTTAATATCATTGTGGATAAGTATTTTGAGTCAGTACATTCATAGAAATCATTTTCACAAAGTTACTAAAAAATATTACAAGGGTAAATTATTCATTAAAGACAGAAGCATAATAAAGGTGGACAACACACATTCCACTTTACATTAGACATTTGACGACACTGGTGCTTATGAGGAAGCATCTTAGTTTGGCCTTTGTAAGATTAGGTGGAAGATAGCAAAGCCAGTCATCTGCAAGAGGATCAGCATGGTAATTAAAACATATTTTAAATTATTGAATGAAGAAATTAATCTAGCAGAAATTAAATTTTTTATTCTTACATTGCACTCATCACAGAAGACAGGCTCAGTAACATTATAATAAAAAAAAATTAAATATGTAATTGTATATAAAAAAGTGAAATCTGTACATTTTTGTATCACCTCTGAGGATGGAAAATAGAAAATGTAATGGTTAGAATTTCAAAATCTGAAACAAGTGATCCATGTTCATATCTGACTAGAACCTGGTGTTCACCAAACAAGCCTGATGTGATGAATGGTCGTATCTTGTTTGCCAAACTTCTTATATGAAAAGAGAAGTAGCAGTTGTATATTGTCATGTGACCAGTTGGCAACTGACAAGAGAGGAAAATAAGTATAGGCAAATGGAGGTAGATTTCTCATGAAGGCAAAAATAAAAATAAATAAAAATGTTCTACAACATTTGATGTGATTGCTGCTGATCAAGATTGGCAAAAATGGGGGAGTGCAAACCTAAAAAGTACCAAAATTCAGACCTGCCTTTTCACACGTCTGTCACCACTGAACAGGCCTCACCCAAGGCCGACCTAGCCCCAAACTAAAACGACAGGCTTCTGCCTAAATTAACCCACAAATACAGATACGATTTTTAAAGTACACAATCTAAAAACATACCCATAATCAGAGGAGAGGAAACCATTAAAAAACCCTGGTCCCAGATAAACAAAGTTCTTTTAAATTGCGAAGATTTATTCAAAGATTCAAAATGCAGCATAGGAAGGCAAGGTAGGTGTCATGGTCTGGACAATTCCCCTAAGCAAAATCCCATAATAAGGACTCCAACCTAGCCACTTGCTGAGATGAAACATGATGAGGCACTACATTTTAAAAGGAGCTGTAAGATGATGGAAAGGATCACAATCATCTCTTTCTGTTTCTTTCAACGCTTCATTCTCAGTCGGATCACAAATACAACCAATTTGGATTTCAGTGTTTCTGAATTGATGTTCTTCTCCTGTGCCTGCTTATTTGTGTAATTTCATCCTCGTTGGATATATCTTTGTATGGGGAGAGATCCTAATCACTTCAAGTCTTCACATACTAACTGGAATTCAGTAGGACAATACCTTATATAACATTCAGAAGGCCTGTGTTTAGTGTTTTGTTTGGTTCTTGTGCCTGTTAAATATAAAGTATATCGCCGCTGGGGTAATTTGGGTGGGATTTCTGCATGCACGTTGTTTCTTAATTGTTTTTTGCCTTCTTTATTTATTTAATGCATTCTTTATTATCAATTCATTTGTACTGCTGTGTTACGTGTCTCTGTGTGTGAGTGCATCTGTGCCAAGGCAAAGCTAGATGTGTTCCTGGTGTCCCCTAACTAAATAAATAAATTACCACTTTAGGACATTGTGAATCTGAGCGTCCCACAACAATTACATACATGTATAACAAAAAGGGCAAAGTCTTCATAAAATTTTAAAAAATGTATTTCACAAAACATGCTTTGAAGCACAAGATGCTCTGAGAAGCAGAAAATTCTCAGAAGGAGTTGCCTTCACAAAACAGATGATCCAATGAAAAACAAGTACCAAAAACACAAATCCACAGAAAGGTAAAAAAATGGAGCAGAGAGGTGAGAAGTCCAGAAACACCACAAAACATAGCAATAATCAAACAGAACTCACCAACACCCATCATGTACAATGTACCACAGAGGGACTACAATTCCCATGAGCCTTGAGCCTTTAGAGGGCTGGATGCAGTGCCTCAACAGAGATTGACAGGTGGCCCCACCTCTTGGGTAACCACTCACAAACACAAAATGACATGGCAGAACCAATTTAAGCACATTGAAACTACATAATAATCAAAGCTGACATAAAATGCAAATTTAGGCAAATAATAAAAATAAATAACAACATTAAAATAAACAATGATAATCTGAACAAAATGAACATACAAAGGAATTGTAATAATAATAATAATAAGTGTAAGCCAGAGAAGGACCTCTGGAATAAACATAATAACAAGATGAAAAATAACAAAATTAGGTCTCTCTGTTGCAACATTAGGAGGCTCCATCCATTAAGGCAGTACATAAAGGACACAGGGCAATGAACAAAGAAAAAATATATAAAACACTAACATCATACAAAATTGAATAATAATTATTAAACAGCATATTATTAAATAAACAAAACACAGAAAGAACAAAATAAAAAAATTAATAACACAATATACAAAAATATATTTAAATAACAACAGAAAGAGAAAATAAACAAAAAATAAACTTGCTGAAACATGACAACAGTAAAGTAAAAACAGCAACTTGCCGTTGGGGTCATGGCATTAAAAATATTAAAAATCAGATAGCATTGCATTAATTGCAAAAGTAAACTAAAGCTAAATATTGCATTTCCATATTTATTAGTATTGCATCTTTGCTTATTGAGCAACCCTGAAATAAATCAACTGGTTCATAAGAGACTTAAAAGTCATTGTCTCAGGATACAAATAATATATTCACTGAATGACCATAATGAATTAAGAATATTAATGTATATTATAAAAGCAGTCATTTAACCAAAAGTTTACCTAAAACAAATAATAAAGAATCTGGGGAAGCATGGTGGCTCAGCAAGTAACACTGCTGCTTCTCAGTTCCAGGAGACAAGCACATGTATTATAGATTGACTGTTGACTGTAAATTAGCTTGGTGTGATGGAGTGTTGGTGTGGGTGGAAATGTGAACTGTGACGGACCACCATCCTGGCCATGATTGGCTCCTGCACTAGACCCTCTAAAGCCAAAATAGACTCTAGTGTCCAGTAATCAACTGCTTGGATTATGTGTGTTGTGATCTTCATGGTTATTTTATATCAAATTCCTATGTTGTTTATTTTCTTTCTTTTTATTTTTTTAATCTTATGGAAAGCCATTTTGAACTGTCAAGGGTGCTGTCAATTTGTTGACCTTTATATACCGTTGCTATGGCCATTGTCGGGCATGTGACTTGCATGTGTGTTACCCAACGTCATGGCGCTGCCAGTGTAAAACAAGGCAGCCTGGGTAAGACAGCATCCAAGCATATGGTCATTTTCTGAATGAATTTCCATAGATTTTGTTTTTGCATTGAGGTATTTGCAACCATCTGAAATAAACCCACAAATTATTTTTGGCATTTTCTTTTTGCTACACGATCATTGCAATATGAACTTTTGAACCAATCTGATCTCATTGACATTTTTTGGTCTTCACTACAAATTTTCACAATTGTTTTGTGTTTTATCCTGGGGCCATGTCCAAATCTGTTTTTACAACTGAACTGTCTTTTTCGGTTCAATCTACCAATTTTCTGATCTTGGCAGAAAAAAATTGGTTCTAAAAATTGATGGATGGAAAAAGTCTAAAAGTGAGGTGCTTTTTCAAGGTCATGTTTCATTTCTTAAAAAGAATTCTGTTTTTTTCTCTTTAAAATACATGATTACTCATTACCATATGGCAGCACAACTACAGGAAACATTTCTGACATTAAATCCTCAGTGTATTGTCCAATTTAACCCAATATCATTGTCTCTAGAGCCTTTAGAGTAGTGTATGACCACTGAGATTTTCATAAGAAGTATCACACTGTGCTGTCCTCTCTTTTTCTTTAATTAGATTAAATCTGGTGTTTCAACGCATCTTTAAATGTGCATAAGCCTTTTGGGTCACACTCTAGAGATTTACTCCTGTCAAAGTAGAAGGGACAAGTTTTAAAATTGGAAAAAAGGCTGAAAGGCAATTTGAGTTCCATTTTAAAATGACATGTAACTCTACTGAGATTAAGTAAATGGATTGAACAAGAAAAAAATATATATAAGTTTGTGTCTGTGTGTGTTTATTATATACATTATAAGTGCTGGATTGGATGGACTGGCGTTACAACTGGAGTCAGGAATGAGGACCCTGCTTGGCCAGGAGGCTGTAATGCATGAAGTCCAATATTAGAGACACAACCTGGCCATGATGGTCTTCAGTTTCTTTCCCAGTTGGGATGATGAAATAATGAAAGGACAAGAGACAAATGGACTTAGCATGAAAGGTGGCAGTGCTCACCTGGCTGGAACCCAGTATGGACACTTGCATGGTTGCCTGGGTACTGTAGTCTAGAAGGTTGATCCTGTCATGATCCTTGGGTACCACGGGGGGTGGGGGGGGGTGCCACGGGGGTGGGGGGTGGTGTCGGGGGGCACTATGAAGAATGGACATTGCTATTTTTGGTGAGCTTGTATGTGAAGTACTTCCAGCATGCAATGACCAGAAGTGTTCCTGAGTCCAACATAAAAAGGGGCCGCTCTGCCTCATCCAGGAAGATAATCGGGTTACGCATCACTCTGGAATGATTTTTATTATTTTTAAGCAGACTCCCCCTTTCTAATATGACTCATTTCAATAGACCTGCCATTGTGAAATCTAAGAGAATTAAGATGAAGGGAAAGCCTGACTCACAGCTTGTCATCAGATCATTTACTCTTCTAACAAGGTCCTTCTGCTGCCATACAAAGCACAATGCTGGAAATGGAAATTGTCACATATGCTGCTAAAATCTGTAATTTACAACAAGTGATTGGCAGAGCCACTTTCTGGCAACAACAGATGATACAACCCTCGTGTAACATTCAAACAAGCAAAAACAAAAAAAAAAAGATAAATTTGTGAAGCAATGAGACACCAGTTATTTAAATAGCCACTGAATTCTTACTTTAAACTACCATATGTATGTGCCCTCACTGGCCACTTTATTAGATACACTTTGCTAGTACTAGGTTGAACCTACTTTTGCCTTCAGAACTGCCATAATTCTTTGTGGCATAGATTCTAGAAACATTTCTCAGGTCCATATTGACATGATAGCATCATGCAGTTGCTGCAGATTTGTCAGATTGTCATTTGACACAAGACAGGATGGGTCCATGCTTCATGCTGTTGATGTCAAATTCTGACCCTACCATCTTGAATGTTCCATCAGAAAACGAGACTCATCAGCATCAACAAGACACTTTTGCCCAGAGAATTGTCACTCACTGGATATTTTCCCTTTTTCAGACCATTCTCTGTAAACGCTAGAGATGGTCTTGTGTGAAAATCCCAATAAATCAACAGTTTTTGAAATACTCAGACAGTCACATGGCAGCAACTCAATACATTTAAGCATGTAGACATTGTGAAGATGACCTGCTGAAGTTCAAACCAAGCATCAGAATGAGGAAGAATGGCAATTTAATTGACTTTGAACATGGCATTGTTGTTGGTGCTCATCTGGCAATGTCTACATGCTTAAATGCATTGAGTTGCTGCCATGTGACTGGCTGATTAGATATTTGCATTAACAAGCAGTTGAACAGGTGTACATAATAAAGTACATATATAGACACACATGCACACATTGTTTTCTATAAGTATTCGGATAGTGCATTGAAAAATATTTTTGCTATATGTGCATCAATTCAGATTTGAGATGAAAATATGATGAATTTTAAGCAAACATCAAGAATTTCACATTAATTTCAACATATACTGTATACGTTTTAAAATTTTAGTACACTGCTGCAATTTCTGCATTTCAGCTTTTGGTTTATCTGTATGTGAATATTGGGACAACCAGGAGTTTCTTTTTGATCAGTTGTTTTCCGGTTACATTTTGCGAGTACTATCATATAACACTAGTTACAATGAAGTGTGAGATTTAGTACTTGCACTTCATTTGGAGGCATGATTACCCAGTATTTAGCACTGTTACTTCACAGTTTCAGAGTTCTGTATTTGAATCCTGGCCTGGGTACTGCCTTTGTGGAGTTTGCATGGATTTTCCTCCGAGCACTTTTGTTTTCCTCTCATAAATAAAAGATATGCATATATGGTTAATTGGCATATTTTTGCCTTGTCCTGAGTTGGCAGCCCATCCTGACTTGCCCCCAGTGGTGTTGGATAGGCATTGACTTTTGCCAATCTAGAGCTAGATAAGCAGGTTATAAATTGGACAGATGGAATCCCCTTAAGGGTCAGTAGGCCCAAAATAATTTTAGGACTAAGGAAATATCCATTACAGAAAAGTGGAATTCACACAGAACAAAATCAATTATTGATTATGTCTTAAAATTATTTATTGTATCAGTATGCTGCTGCTGAAGAATGTGAATTTCCCATTGGGATTAATAAAGTATCTATCTATCTCTATCTATCTATCTAAAAACTAAACAAAACAGTGATTTATGTAGAAAATGTCACAAACCAGGTCAGTTTGTGAAAGCAACTACAGTTGATTTGATAAAATAAATATAGTTTTGAAAAAACGTTTTTGAAGAATGGCCATCCTTACCCAGCCAAGACACCTTCAGGATGGAAGAACATGGGGAGACAACTTATACAGACCTTTATCTCCCCCAGGACACTAGATGGCAGCGAGTCCAGACCCATATTCCCACATGGGTGCCCACAGGGCATTTATTCCTGTGGGGGCTGCCAAGGGGAGCTGCAGGACTGGTGAGTCTCTACATTGTGGGATTTCACCTCACCTAGAAGTGCTTACAGACCACATGTGCAGAACATCGGAAGCACGTCTGGGGTGGCTAAAATAAAAGTAGCTGCCTGCCTCACATCAGGGAGGCAGAGTCGGAAGGAGGTGGACAAAGCTTGTGAGGAGGTGTGGATGAGGTAGAGACAGAAAAGATGAAGAGAAGACAAAGTATTGACTAATTGTGCTATAAAATTGTGCTTGTGCATACTTGTGGCTGTGGTGCGAAACGCTTTGGGGAAGAGTTTCCCATAATAAAGATGCTTTGCCTTTTTAACTTGTGTCCATGCCTGTTGTGTTGTGTGCTTGGGGACCGGGAGTGCCCCCTACTGTTCACGCTTTCAAAAATAAATGTAGCAAAAAATCATTGACATACTTCACAAACTACTATTCCCAGGAGGTTGTACAGGTATGTCAGAATTAACTTGCAAAACAAGAAAAGTAGAATGACAGAAAGAAATTACTTAAAACAAACATAAACAAGCTAGTAGAGATCAGGAACAAATTGTTAGGGAAAGATTAGAGAAAGGTGAATGTTTACAATAGTAATGGCAAGAAATATGCATAGAGAAAACAACAAACTACTAGTTATCTAATACATAACATTTCATCTGTGAAACATGGTGGGGAAAATGCCATGGCTGACGTGGTGACTTGTTGAAATAGCTCTCTTACCTTTGCTGAAAATACAACTAAAGACTGTAGCAGTAGATTGATGCTAGAAGTGAAGAGAACATCTCTTTACCTATAGACTTATTTACCAGTACCTCATCATGCACACAACATCATTTTTTTATGTTGACAAATTTACTTATAAATACTTGCTATTGAATTGATTACATTTGTTCGTTTTTTCCAATGTTCTGAAGTCATTGTGCTGAGGTGTCATTCATTGCACGGCTGTACTCAGGTCCTAATTTGGGATCCTGAGGTAGTTTGTTGTGTAGTGGATGCAGCAACACGCTATATCAGTGCATGCACCCAACCTATCCTCTCTTCCTCTCCTGAAGTCATTACAAAAATATTGTCATTACATAATGCCATGATATGCCCTAAAATGCCAGTGTGACTACAGAAGTATTTCACTAACAAGCACAAGATTAACAATGAAGAAATGACCAAAGACTAAGACCTAATTTAGTGTTGACTGTCCACTGTCCTTTTCAATTCACATTATGATGGGAATCATAAGCAAACCCTTATGTGTTGTACCCCATCCCAAATGCCAGCACCAAATCAAGAGAACCTTATTTACTAAATCTAAGAAATGTGCTTATTCTTAAGAATTTAAAATTACCTTTTAAAAGTTGGTCCTGGCAGTGAACAGTATATTTAACATCACCATTCATGCTGCTCCTTAAGTTTCTCAAAATTTAAAGAAATACGTGATAGTTTTGTGCAGTCCAAAACAGTATGCTATTAAACCACAAACAGCAGGAAGAAGTGTGTTTACCTAAAGACATTTTGTAAGTGCAGGACCTGAATTTCAGTGTGAGCGCTTGGGATTCGCACCTATTATTTAAAAATCCCACATGGTTTAACTTATATACTGTAGCAGGAACATCTTGCTACTCATTCAAGGGGGAAAAGGGCTTTCATTATTCCTACTTATATCTCATTAAGGAATTAGTTGAGAAATTAAAACACGTGGTTTGTGCATGCATTGAAAGTGAGATACAGTTATTAATCAGCTGAGCATTACAATTGTTTTAACTTGAAGTGCCATGCATGAGGGGACAAGTGATTAATCACGTTTGTAATGTAGCATTAAACATACCCCCAATGGAGAGATGAAGCTTTCACATTCATCCTGTGAACATAATGGAGATGGTTACAATTATGCATTCAGTCACTCAACATCTTCTGACCAGATTATCCTCTTCAAGGTCATGGAGAGAAGATATTTATCCTGGCTGCTGTGGACACAAGGCAAAGACTAACCCTGGACAAGGTTCCTCACTTGGACACATAAACATCTTCTAATATGGGCCTTACTTCCAAGCATCTGTTAATCTAACCTGTATCACTGCATGTCTTTAGCATGTAGGAGAAATCTAGAGTATTTAGTAATCACTCCACAGCATCAGTACACCTTATAATACTTCCAGAACAAAATTGCCTAGCTGATGTTTAAGAACATCCACTTTGACCATATCTTTGTGTGGTTCACCTCAAAATATTTTGAAACACAAAGTAAATCTCTCTAAAGACAGGACATGTAATGCATTAATGGAACCCCACAATCGCAGACATGCATAGTTAGCGGGGCTTCTAAAAGATAGTCTTCTATGTTGAAAAATAAATCTACAGATACTAAATTTGGGTCAATCACTGGGTTTTTCAATGCAAAGAAAAATTCATTAATATAACAACAAAAATGTGATACACATAGTGAAGACTCATATGACACAAGTATGAATTGTATGCAAATGAATAGGATACAGTCTGTACTCAGCAGTTAAAATTAGTCACATGCATTGCATCACTGATCTATGTATTTGGTACAATTTGCATTCATACAAAAAGTCTGCTTGTAAAACATAATTTTTTCATAAGCAAAATACAGTATATATTTTTATGTATATGTATGTAATATACATACTTTATTCCATTTCATCATAAAAATGATATCAAGTATACATCCTAGTATTCTAACAACATGCCCATGGAAATTTAAATGAACTTAGAAGCCAGTCATCATCATGATCTGTAAATACATTCTCTCTTCTATTGAACTGAATTGAATTGCTTTATTGTCATTTTATGGCACAATAAGATTTAATATGTAAATCCTTCATAAACTTATTTTCCTATAAAATTATATAATAACAATAATAATAAAAACAATGAAAAATATACAATATGAAAGCATAAGTACAATAAACATGTGCATATAGTGCAGATGGTGCAAATGGTTCATAAGGTGGCTCAGGTGGCTCAGGCAATATTACAGTCATAGTGCAAGTTTACAGTGAGGTCATTGTAATTATAAGACAAACAGTTCTACCAGGAGCACTGGATGGACTGATTGAGTGAGTTTATAGCTCTTGGGATGAAACTGTTTCTGAGCCTTGAGGTCCGTGCAGGAAAAGCTCTGAAGTGTTTGCCGGATGGGACAAGTTCAAATAGACTTTGCACATGGCTGAGTGAAATTCATGCAGATGCTGGTGGCTTTCCTGAGGCAGCATGTGCTATAAATGTCCTGCAGGGCTTTCCAATCATTTGCAGTACAGCTGTGATTCAACACACAGATACAGTGGGTTAAAATACTCTGAGTGGTGCACTGAGAGTAACAACGCTAAAGCAGCTATGGTATTTGGAATAGTTTGGCCATTGCATTCACCATCATATTGTTACAGAATGATTACAATCAAGTGCCTTATATTTGTTAACGATATGCAATTAATTTTGCTATCTATACTAATAAAAGACAAAGCCCTCACTGACTCACTCACTCATCACTAATTCTCCAACTTCCCGTGTAGGTCGAAGGCTGAAATTTGGCAGGCTCATTCCTTACAGCTTACTTACAAAAGTTAGGCAGGTTTCATTTCGAAATTCAAAGCGTAACGGTCATAACTGGAACCTCTTTTTTGTCCATATACTGTAATGGACTGCAGCTTGCTGGCCGTGGGAGGCAGGGTTGCGTATCGCGTCATCACGCCTCCCACGTAATCATGTGAACTGACTGTGAAGGAGAAAGGACGGCCTTATATAGCGTTCGTTTATAAAATAGCGGACAGGCTGTGTAAAGGCAGCTTCACAAAAAAACAGATCCTTAACAAATTGTTATTGGTATATTTTCCCTCAATTTAAAAAGGTTTTCTTTTCTTCTTAATTAAAATTTAAAAGCAATACTTCACCGCTGCGAAGCCCCTCTAGCGCTGATGTCCGAGGTTCGATTCCCGTAAGGGAGTGCAGTGAGTGTGTATGCCTGATGAGCCAAGAATTAGGGCGAAACACGTGTCTCGTACTCTTTGCATTATTTGACAGTAAACTATTTTCAACCATTCTATGATCTGCTTCTCACAACTGAAGGCACCGTGGCTGATGTTAGCTGACTTGCTGGCCAACCATAAGCGTTACCTGGTAGGTAACTATCCATACAATCAGATTGTGATTCAGACTACGAATGCTGTGAATGTAATTACCCCGATCTACATGCTGTCAAATAAACGAACCACACGCCATGGCGCAATGTTAGGGGATTCGCCTCTAGCGCTGACGTCCGAGGTTCGATTCCCGTAAGGGAGTGCAGTGACTGTGTACGCCTGATGAGCCAAGAATTAGGGCGAAACACGTGTCGCGTACTCTTTGCATTATTTGACAGTAAACTATTTTCAACCATTCTATGATCTGCTTCTCACAACTGAAGGCACCGTGGTGGATGTTAGCTGACTTGCTGGCCAACCATAAGCGTTACCTGGTAGGTAAACACCCATACAATCAGATTGTGATTCAGACTACGAATGCTGTGAATATATATATACATATATATATATATATATATATATATATGTATATATATATATATACTGCGGTGGGTTGGCACCCTGCCCAGGATTGGTTCCTGCCTTGTGCCCTGTATTGGCTGGGATTGGCTCCAGCAGACCCCCGTGACCCTGTGTTTGGATTCAGCCTGTTGGATAATGGATGGATGGATGGATATATATGTATATAAGTAGATATGTATATATATATATATATATATATATATATATATATATATATATATATATATATATATATATATGTGAATGTATGTATGTATGTATATATGTATGTCTATATTTATATATATATGTGCATATGTATATATATATGTGTATATATGTAGATATGTATATATTTATATGTATATATATGTACATATGTATATATATATGTAGATGTGTAAATTTATATATGTATATATATGTATATGTGGATGTGTATATGTATGTATATATATATATATGTATATGTAGATATGTGTATATGTAGATATGTATATATATGTATATATGTATATGTATATATATGTTTACATAACCTCTTTAACACACTACTTCTCCGCTGCGAAGCGCGGGTATTTTGCTAGTATTTGATATTAGCACTGCTTTGATGCTGGATGTTGTCATTTTGCAAAACCAAATAGAAACTTACATACGCAAGGGGATAGGCTGCCATGAGAATGTGTGTGGCTTTACACCAAGTTTAGTTTTATACATCCCAAAGTGTGCATGGAAACAGGCGTAGGCAACATTTTTGTGTGTATGCACCATTTATACATTAGGCCCCTGGGCTCCATGACTGCTATCTTTGAAGATGGAGGAAAGGAATTTCCATGACACTTTCCAGAGAACGTGAGTGCTCCAGGATCATGCTTACAGAGGTTTCAAACAGTGCTTTCAACTAAACTCCATGTCTCATTTCTGAGTCAGACCCTAACTTACATGCAACGGATAGCATTATCTGGTGAATGACGGCTCTAATTAAGTGACAATCTGCATATAACACAGCAAGTTAGAAGGTTGCTGACAGCATCTCAGCCCATATAATGAAATGCCTGTATAAATCCAGTCACTGTTGTTAACAAAAGTCACCCTAATGTGTTGAATAATATACAAACTAGATTTTTTTAGTTTTTTTAGTGTTTTTGTTTTTGTTTTGTTTAAAACAGTTAGTAAAATTGGGATCCTGGATGGCAGTTCCAAGTTAGTAATGTGAATGTCATTCGACTTCTCTGGGTTTTTTGTTTTGTTCTTCCACAATCCAAAGACGCTTGGTCAGGCTGTCAAACTTAAATCATTCCAAAGTGGGTGGGTAACACCAGGCTCCTGCGCTTTATGACCAAGGGTCAGGCCAGAAAAGAGTACAATTCAGGAAATGAAGCAGTCAATATTTTCCTTGTATAACCTACTTCAATAATAAGCAGATTACCTGCCAGGGCAAACTTCTTATTCCCCTTTATGTGCAAGATTTGCTAAAGTTTGAAATTCATATCCTTGACATGTAAGGGACCATTGACCTCATATATAAAGCTTCATGTACACTAAAAGAGACCTGAAATGTGTGCAAGCAACTTCTCCTACAAACATCATGATTTATAAAAGAAAACTTGACATGAAAGCTTGCATGTATCTGTGGTATAACTGTGAGACACCCTTGATCAAGTAGGGAAATGCAATCAAACAAGCTAAATGACTACTTGCATGTATAGGTATTCATATCACTGAGCCATTTTTATAATGTGCTGATGTGACAAATATATTACACCTCAGAAGTGTTGAATATGATGTAGACTCTATTTAGATTATTTTTAAAAAGGCCAATACTATGTATTTGCACTGAAGAATTTTTTTGTTTTTTTGTCAAGTTTATATCGACTGCTTGTTGTCACTTCTCAGGGAACTGGCCAACAGATAAAGGAACATTTCCATCAAACTTCACTGTATCATGCCTACTGTGCTGGAAGCTATTAATTGACTGTTGAGGCACTACATCCACTTTTTGTATAGTGTGGGTGTACATACATTAAGAAAGGCAATCTGCAGCAGTATTCAGTTCTCCTAACATAATCAGAGCACTTTATTGCACTCATACTGCAGTAAGGGCACCTAGTGAGAATGCAGTTGCTTGTTAACCATAAACAGGTATTCCATTAATATAATGTGACTGGCAAACATCATGTTTCAGCAGCCTGGGTCAATTTGTGATTCATTAATTTTGAGGCAAAGTAGCTTTGACAGATATGATTATGCTATATGAGGTGGCTGGCTTGTTGATTAGGTAACTGGCAGAACCCTAAGTGTTGTCTGTACTATTCATTGTAACAGCAGTCACGGCATTACATGTGTCATGTGATAGTAGATACCCGCTCAGAGGTCAGAGGAGAGGTGCTATAATGCAGTGCATGATCTTGTTCTCTTAGTTGTGGAGCACAATCATGTACACCAGAATGAAGATCGCAGGGTCTCAATGTGTCTGGAGGAGGGGCTTCTCTATCAGCCAATAAAGTTCTGCAGCATCGTAATTGCATACAGTGTTCTCTATAACGCTTGAGACAAAGACATATTTCCCTTGATATACCCCTCTGTTCCACGTTTTAAAATTAGAAATCAAACTATTCAGATGTGATTCAAGTGCACATTGCAGACTTTAATTTAAGGGTATTTGCATATATTTACGTCCCCCCATTTCACGGCACCATAATGTTTGGGACATAGCAATGGTAGGTATATTAAAGCAGTAATATTTTGTTGCATATCCCTTGCGTGCAGTAACTGCCTGAAGTCTGTGATTCATAGACATCATTGGGTGCTGAGTATCTTCTCTGGTGATGCTCTGCCAGGCCTCTAATGCAGTTATGTTCATCTCAGCGGCATGCATTGTGCAAGTATAAGATATACACAGTAAACTCATAAGACATATTTCATGTAGACACGTGGTGCCTTTGATGGTGAATACCGCTGACCCAAAGTCATGAATAGACCTAGGCATGAGTGAATATTGTCACCTGTAGGGAGGTGTTCACATAGCATTGCAGTTCATTTTGAATTTAATATAACTTGTGCTGCTGAACTGAAAGATGACTTCACCCACTCTGAAATTAACTTTACACTGCTGTATTTATTCTTCTATTGTCCTGGCCTGTGCAGAGTATTTGGACCAGCAAAAAATCTACTTTTTTCAGTTCTAAGAATTGTTAGCTGATGATATAGTAACATGTGATGAATCTGGACCATCTATGGAGGACTCTAGATGTGAATGTTTTCTTTTTTATAGTATACTTTTACATTAGATCTTGTTTAGTCTTTGCATTTTTGTGGTTATGTGCAACTTAAGTGTATATCCCAACACCTAATCTAGCGTACTAGAGGAGCCATGGTTGAAGTTGAGGACTCATGCTGCCACTGGGCCCTGAATATACAATAGAGTGGCCTCCCAATTTCTGATCTTCCCTAACTTATACTACTCCTTCACCTCTCCACTTCCTCTTTATACTGTTGTGCCTTTATCAAACACAACTTTCAACTGATGAGGGATGGTCTTTACAATCCGTTCCAGAACTGCCTCTCTCGTCCCCTCATGAGTGGTGCATTACTTCTGGGGTACTGCTTATGTTTTCAAGCCTGAAAATGGAGATCTCTCCCTGTTGTGAATACCACTTTTAAGAAAATATCTGTTTTTCTGTCATTGTGTTGCTCCCTTTGCCCTCAAAAAATCCTTTTATGTGTTGCACTAATATGGATAAATATAACAATATCCATCCATCCATCCATTATCCAACCCGCTGAATCCGAACACAGGGTCACGGGGGTCTGCTGGAGCCAATCCCAGCCAACACAGGGCACAAGGCAGGGAACCAATCCTGGGCAGGGTGCCAACCCACCGCAGAATATAACAATAGTACAAGTTAATTATTAATTTGTCAGGTACTTATTTGATTATGAGTGTTCCAAATTAAAAGCCAGCTTGGCTTCATAGATAATTTTATGTTGCCCCTCTGAATGACAGGAAACAGTCAAATTCCCTTCCCAGTAGAGCACACTTACTGGAAAATAAACTTTTTTAAGCAGGCATCAAATTACATTTCCATTAGCTTACAGACAAACTTTAATTAAGTAAGGAACTGATGCATATAACTGTATGGATTTTCTAGAAAAGAGACAGTACATTGTTATGAAAATCAGACAAAGGTAACCTGTAGGTTTTAAAGAATACAGTACTCATTTAGTAAAGTGCAACTGGATAATAATATCACATGCCCTGTAAAGGCAGCTGGTCATGATGGGGTGTCTCCCAGACTGCTTAAGGAGTATGCAGATCAACATGCTGAGTCTCTACAGATATTGCATAACATGAGTCTTCAAGGTGGGAGGGTCTCTGCTCTGTGGCAAACATCATGTCGTGGTGGTTCCCAAGGTTGGGCAACCGACTGAAATAAATTACTACAGACTGGTGGTCCTCACATCACACATCATGTGGACACTGGAGTGGCTGCTTCTGCATCACCTCAGACCAGAAGTCCAGAATACACTGGATCCCCTACAGTTTGAACACCAGGAGTACAATGGTGTTGAGGACATAGTCCTCTAAATGCTATACCAGACCAACTCCTATTTTTGGAAGAACTGGTGGGGGGGGGGGGGGGGGGATGGAAGGGTGGAGAGTTATGTTAGGATTATGTATTTTGAATTTTCAAGTGCATTTAACACCATCCAACCCTACATTCTTAAAGATAAACTGGAGAGGATGGGTGTGAATTCCACCTTCACCTCCTGGATTCATAACTACCTGACTGGACGACTGCAGTTTGTCAAACTGAAGAACTCTGTCTCTGGGACTTTATTGAGCAATGTTGGGCCCCACAATGGACTGTTCTGTCCCCATTTCTGTTCACATAATACACAGGAGACTAAGCTCCCCCTTCAGCCTATTAACATATGAGGGGAGAACATTGAGTTGGTGCAGAATTATAAATATCTTGGTGTCCACCTTGATGACAGACTGGACTGGTCTCTGAACACAGATGTCCTCTACAAAAAGGAGCAGAGCAGGCTCTTTTTCCTGAGAAGACTCCAATCATTCAGCATATGTAGTGAAATGTTGTCTTTGTGCTACCAGACAGTTGTTGCCAGTGACCTCTTTTTTGCTGCCGTTTGTTGAGAAGGCATTATGACCGATAAGAACATGTAGAAGCTGGACAAGCTGGGGAAGAAGGCCAAGCTCAGTGCTGGGTTGGACTGTGGACTCGCAAGGAATTGTGAAGGAAAGGTGTATGGGGAAGAAGGTACAGGCCATCTTTGACAATAGCAGTCACCCTCTCCACAACATTTTGGCAGGTCAGAGAAGTAAGCGTAGCAGTTGTTTTCTCTCACTGCACTGTAGAGCAGAACACTTTAGAAGATCATTTGTTCCTACTGCTGTGAGATTTTATAACTCCTTTGTCAACACAAGCGATTTATGACCTGGTCACCACTCTACCCTACGACACTGTAACAAATGACCATTTATACTTTTTACTATTTATTTATTTATTAATTTATTTACTAGGGGACTTACCCCCTACTCACTTCACTCGCCAACCCCTCTGGCCTGCACTACACACCAGCCACTTCGCATCTCTGCCGCTCGTGTTGTGAATAGGGGGGCTGAATGCACCCCAAGGAGACATGGTCGCTCCTCCGAAACCCTCTCTTAAATGGTGATCCAATGGGAAACAAATAAAGTTTTTTTTACCTTCTCTTTGCTCAATCTGCTGCTGGCTTGCTGCTGCTGCCATGCAGCATGATGTGCATCTTGCGCGACGCTTCAAACATTTAAAAGCCTGTACAGCAGTTGTCTTTGTCATCTACTCTTTGTCTTTTATTTCTGGCCCCGGGTGTGGTTAAATCTCTTGGCACAAAGTCTCATCTTGTGGGACGTTAGTTCTTGATATTTTTTAGTTTATAATTTAAAAATGGAAAAAGAATCTGAAAATCCAACAACATCACATAAAGTTTTAAATTCTGAAAAGAATGATACAAAACATATATATGTAGGTTTTAAAATAAGCCTGATTTTAAGTGTGACAAAAAACATGACATAAAAATGTCACATAAAATCGTTACACAATATCTTTGCACTTTTAGGCTTAGGATTATAAATATAGAGAGTAGATTTATTTATTTATATTTGTTCTCCTTTCTTTTAAAATAATTTGTATACCTTTTTTACAGATGTGTTTGAGCTACTGGACACCTGAATTTCTCTATGGGGATGAATAAATTATCTATCTATCTATCTATCTATCTATCTATCTATCTATCTATCTATCTATCTATCTATCTAGGTGCATAATATCAGATGGTGGTGAAGAGTCTTAGAGAAAAACTCACTAACTCAGCTTCAAATGTGGTGTCAGTTTGAAAGATAATGCAAAATTGCATTGGTTTGTCTGTGTTTGTGTGCACTCTGCTTCACATCAGCATCCGTCCCCTTGAGGCTATGTTCCTGCCTTAAGCGAGTACACAAAACATTTGAAGAGATGGAAGTGATAGTGATGAAACATAGCAGAGATAAATGCAACAGCATCTGAGTTCCTAGTGCTGCAAGCTAAGAACTCATATGTTCTGATTTTTCTTCCAAACACTCTCCTCCTACTTAAGTTATCTATAGTTACAAATATTTCACCAAAGCTGCTTTTTCTGCCTTTTTTCTACTTGCAGTTATTGTACTTGGTAACTTTTCTGACACTGTTTTTATTTTTGATGATTTTCTGTCTAGTCTGCTTCTACTTTCCATATTTACCGATGGCTACCTTTAATTGACATAATTATTTTGCTTATTAACACAAAGTCATCAATGCCCAGTTTGTTCTTGTTTTGGAAATCATTTTACTTTTTTAACTACTTACATTTTTCTTGTATTAATGTACAATTTTCTTCTCTAGGTAAGACTAATAATAGTGCTTAAAAAATAATGCTTAAACTGTGTGTGGACTACCAAGACCCTGAAGTATCAACACTTTCCCCACACTCCATGTGTGTTGCAGTCATCTGAGCTCACTCCTGGAACCAAGTTCCATAAATCAATCCGATGAGTACCTTGACTGCTTGGCCTTCAACTGAACCTTTCCAGCTTTACCCACATTGGATCCGGTTCTCACTCATGGCCTGACCTTTACATATCCTGGGCCTCAGGCTCTTTAACTGCTGTGTTGAAACGATGAAGCATAAAATCAAAATATTCATAATTCCCCAATGAAAAAATCCACAGCTGTTATGTTTGTCAAGGATTGTGTAACACTGTAATGCAGAACAAAGCTGGCGGTAGTCCATTAGTCTGAGACTACAAGATTTACTGATTCTGCAAGTACTAACATTTCAATAGGCTAAATTTAACTATAATGAGTTTTGGATGAAATTTTGACAAAAATCCTGATGTCATTAAGGTATAACTTGCATGTTCCTTAGAGGGTCAGCTCATCTGTATAGATAGATAAATAAAAGCACATAGTACAAATACACCATCAAGTGTGACAGAAAAAGTGAACAGGATAGACATGAAGTTCCTGCTTTGTAAATGCAGGTATGATGAGCTATTTGATGCAGCCTTTTTAATAATAATTTAACATAAATCAACATTTTCCTTAAGCCTGCAGCTTGCTCTTACTCCGCCTGTAAGTTCACTTGCAGTCCTTTAAATAAGAGGGAGAATCAAAAAGTAAATGCAACTTATCCATTATTACCGGTAACTGTGAGCTGATGAACATAACATTTATATCACTTCTCCACATAATCTCCCTGCAGGTCGATACACTTCTTGTAATGTGTCACTCACCTCTTCATTCCTGGGGAGAAAGAGCTTTTTTGGCTGCTCCCAAATCCAGGTCTGCACCACATTATTATCCTCTTCATCAGAGGTGAACCTGCGATCGCATTTAAGTGGACCTAAGATGCAATAGTCGCATTGTGCTTGATCAGGGCTGTGAGGAGGATGTGGAAACCACAGGTGTTGTATTGCCTCCACCACTGGGGCTGATGCATGGGGACGCACATTGCTGTAGAACAGCAAGACTGTTTATGACAGCATTCCATTTCTTTTGCTATGAATTGCTGGTTTCACTCCCTCTGCCCAAATAAATCTCACTACAGTGTGCTGTTCAACATTGGCAAGATCCAACAGCAGAGCATCTATGTTCACTTGACCTTGGCTTCAATTAGAATAACGGCAGAGTGCTGTGTTCGAACAACCCATAAGCCATCGCAAACGTGTTGTACTGTGCCAGCTTCTAATTTTCAAATTGCCTTTACTTTTTGATTTACCCTCATATTCCTCTCCTGTGCATGCTTCCATTTTATGTAGGAACCCATGAAGAATTATCTTGAAAGAAGGCTGTGCTTTGATGCCAACACTCTAGTCTAATAGTAAGTTTCTAATATAACACTGATTTTTCATATTTAAACTTTAGAACTAGCATGGCAAGGAAAGTTATAAGCAACAGGCAGCTAAGGAATATTTACATTTTATGCTCTTTTCACATTTGATTATGGTAGCTGTATTAAATTTAATGTTGTTCAAAAGTTATAATTGTATTCTGTTCAGTCAAAATTAAACTTTAAGATAATATTCTCAAATCTAATAAACCCCAATCTTAACTACTGGAGGCCAGAGTCAATCTTGATAGGACTTGGTGCAAGAGAGGAACCAGCCATGAAGAATACACCAGTCCATTACAGGGTGCACTCACGCACACAGGAACAAATTGAAATCCCTTATCACACTAACTTTTGAGATTTTCTACATAGTGTCTGTTTTTTAAATGTTCTTTAGTTGCTTGGATTGGTTATGTTTCATGAAATTGTCAAGATCGTGTGCAAAATGAGGTCACATGAGTACTTGACTACAAATGAATTCAATGAGATATGGAACTTTCTGTCCATAAAGAGAAAGTATCTAAGCAAATATCAAGGAAACAAGAACCTTTTTGTGAAGAGAAATGCACTGCCAAAATAGATAAAAACAAAAATGAGAGCATAAAAAGATAAACAAAAGAAATAATTAGCTCCACAGCAATTTCTTCCATGCAAGTAACTATGAAATGAACTTTTATGTTTATTATAAACAATATACCAGGGAAAGTCAATATTTACCCACATTTTTATCATAAGTTTGAGCTGTAGCTGTACCAAGGGCCAAAATCCTTGTTGGTTCATCAGAATCATGGCATAGACTTGTTCAATGTTGTTGCCGGTAGATGTTGGGGACGGACATCCCACTCCATCTTTGTACTTAATACTCTGTCGACCATATTTTAACTTCTCAATCCATTTGTAAACACTCCACCCTAGTAAAACTCAGTGTCCATATTGAAGCCCCCTATGCCTTCATCCCATAAAAAGAGATTTACTGCTTGCTGCTATTCTTGGGTGCAAATACAGAGCAGAGTGGACAGGTTAACTCCTAGAAAAAAAAAAAAACAAGAAAAACTAACGGATCAAGGCTGAAACACTACCATTGTGACCACAGACACACCATGTTTCTAAATGTCAGTCCCTTTAATCCTAACTTTATTACAGTAGGTCATTTACTATCCTACTCTTTCAGTCTTTCTTCTGTCATTGACTGGACATCGCTAATTTGGGTACAGCTGTAATGACTGAAGAATCTTCTCTTATTTTTATTTCATTTTCTTAGCTCGACAATAATTTCAGTAAATTTCCAATAAATATTTCATTTAATTTCCTAAGAGCTACCTATGGTGTGCAGTAATAACTGAGTAGTAGTTGAGTGCCGTATGTAGAAATATTTAGCTGAAAGCTACAATTCTACAAATAGCCAGCATGAAAGTGCTGAACTAGGGTTGGGTACTACAACCACATCATTGCCTGACACTTTCTGTTTGAAAGTAATGGTAAAGGTATGGCTGAATGAGTAACTCTATTCAAAAAACAAAAGAATCACTTGTTGCAACCCAACCAACACCATGTGGATTATTGTCATTATGTTTTAAACTCCTAGACATTCAATACTCCAGTATTGGTCAAACATTATTCAGAAAAGAGGAAGTGGTTCCCTTCCCAGTATACCATTGATTTTATTGGTTCAGACAGTTATAATAACAAGACCTATGTTTCAGGCATGCTTGAAGTCAATACCTACTGATTCTGGTGAATGGAGGGTTAAGGAGGGTGATACCTTGTAACGTTATACAGTCTAACAGGGTGTGACTGTGTTTTACATTGATATTTCACTCTGAGCTGTAGGCATGTTCACAGAAAAATACTTACCCACCTGCATTTTATTTTTTATGATGCTTCTTGCACTTGGTAACCTAACATTTCTCCTTACAGATGCTGATGCCTTTGAGTCTACAATAATCCAGTGACACAATGCTATAGATATTTCACTTGAGAAGTGTGCATGTATTGTGAATTTACAGTTTTTGTCTGCATCTTTATCAGCCATCTACAGCCACCACAATATGCTATGACCTGGCTTTCTTTTAAATTTTAAAATTGAAGCTTGCCATCATTTCTTTTCATGTATTTTTCTACCCATTGGGGAATGTTTTGGGCCATAGAATTGATTTTTTGTGATTTATTTTCACGTTAATCCTCATTGCAATGATGTAAAAAAAAATTCTTGTCCTTTAATGGTGCCATTTTTATTTTTTACTGGCATACCATTTTGTGATCAGACTGTTTATGGTTTTCACACAATGAAATGCAAGGACAAATGGAAGTGCATGGTGTGTCTCCATCACAATGGTATAAATGTTAACATCATGCATTCCCTGGGGCCTCATGTATAAACGGTGCATACGCACAGAAATGTTGCGTAAGAATGTTTCCACGTTCAAATCATGATGTATAAAACCTACACTTGGCTTAAAGCCACACACTTTTCCAAGGTACCTCATACCCTGTCGTACGCAAGTTCTCCGCTCGGTTTTGCAGACTGGCGGCACCCAGCATCAAAACAGTGCTGCTGTTCCTGTGTGGTTACCCTTTCTTAGATCCACATCCACGACGGTGGCTTTATCAAATACACTGAAGTTAACCGCATATCATTCATAAATTTAATGCATCTGATTGTAAGTAACCTGTAACAATATAATGGTCCATAGAATGGTCAAACTATTCTAAATACCCTAACTGTTTTAGTGTTGTTACTCTCATTGCACCTTCTTCTTCTTCTGTCAGCTGCTCCCGTTAGGGGTTGCCACAGCGGATCATCTTTTTCTATATTACTCGTACTGCACCACTCAGAGTATTTATATCACTGTATCTGAGTGTGAATCACAGATCTACAGCGATTGGAAAGAGAATTATCGGTATACAGCATCAAGCACTCTCTGCCTCAGCCATTCGCTATTTGAACTGCTCTCATCCGACCAACGCTTCACAGCCTTTTCTGTTCGGACCTCACAGTTCACAAACAGTTTCATCCCAAGAACTATACAGGCACTCAATCAATCCATCAAGTGCTCCTTGTACAACTGTTTGTACTTGCAAGTTACCGTGAGGTAATTGTACTTAGGCTACAGTTATAATATTGCACAACCTGCGCCACTTTATAAAGCGCGTACAGTATTTACATATGATGATGATATAATTTTTAAGATGAAATGCAGCAAAATATGTTAATTATATTATACAGATAAAACTTTAACTTTAACTACATGGTGCCGCAGTGCTAGCAAGGAGCTGGCTCTCCGTTCACGGATTGTTCCTGCCTCGCACTGTTTTCATGCTGTGGCTGGCGCGACACTGGAAGGATAGATGGATAGAATAATTAAACATTACGAAGATATTTCGATGTTCCTTAAAAGTTTTGAAAAATCGGCGTTATAAGCTTACCGATGGCTTAACGTCTATTACAGAGCTAATTGTGTGGCGATTGGGTATTTGGAGAAAGAAAAGTAAGGACAGGAATTGGGGGTTAGTACGTTTAAAAAAGACAGTACATCTGTAATAAAGCATTTCATTGAAGGTCGCGCATGGCGCAGCAAGCATCTTGTTGCTGTAAGACATGAACAATCACTGCGCCACTGTGTTCCCATGTTTAATAACATGCTTTAACGCATATCATCATGAAAATGATATCACGTATACTTCTCAGTATTTGAATTACTCAGAGAGCTGTAATATTACGAACGTAATGGATTCTGTGTCCTGTCGGAGGAAGAGCACGTAGTGATTCAGGTACATAGAGCACATATAAGATCAAATACAGTACACAACAAAGCATTTAACGTGCTACTTTAGTTACGATGGGATTTGCGAAACTAGTAAATTAAACGATTTTAAGATGAAGTTTATGATGTTCTATTTTAATGACAAAATAAACTACGTGATTAAAGTGGAAATTTCGAGATTGAAGTTGACATTTCGTACTTTTTCACACTGTGTGCCTTTTTTTCACTGTACCCTAATAAGCTTTCATATGACACTCAGACTGTGGGCTACGAGTCGCCTTTTCACGCCGACTTTGATATCTGACAACTTTTTTACTTCGGGCACTGTGCGACTTTGTGAACTTGAGCTTTCGAGTTTCTCCGATACGCTATGTCACTCGATCAGCTTCCTTTTGTTGCTTATATAACTGTTTAAACCAACAAATAGTACGTTTTTCTTTGCCTCCATTTGGTATTTGATGAATTTCTTCTATTTTTCCTCGTACTTTTGCCATTGCCTTTTCACAGAACGCTGGGCTTAAGGGCTATTTATATTGATTTGCATATTCAAAGAGGCGTAATTCTGGGAGGAGTTGGGGCGGGACAGCAAGCGCGTGCACGTGCGTTTATTTCCACGCTGAGCGGGATTTATGTAGCGGAAGAACGCGGAAGTCGGCAAACACACAGATTCCTGCATCTGGATTTTTCTGTGCGTAAGCACATTTCGGCTTTTGTGCTTACGTCATGTTATAGCGCGAATTCTACGCATGGCGTTATACATGAGGCCCCTGGTCATTTAAAATTGTAAATTCTCTCAAACTCTGTAGTGCTCATTTTTGAAAATTTTGCTTTGATTATTTTGTCATTTTTGTTCTGATTATTTATCTACAAATTTACCAGTCACAACTTTTAGCTTGTTTATCGGCTACGTTTCATTTCCTTGTCCCTTATCTTAAAAAAAGTGTCATGTCTACCATTGCAGGTACTACACAAAATGCTTCATAGAGAGTTTAAAACTTAAAAATCATTACAGTTTAATACTTCATGCCATTGCCATGTTCAAGCAGCACTGTGCTTTAGTCATCATTAGTTATGAAGGTGTACTTCCACCTCAGCACACAGGGTAAGCCATTTTATTGTGTGGGCAAATTCAAACAAACAAATTGTCCTTTCCATCAAGAGATAGAAAGCTATGCTTCTTTAAGTTTGTGCATTGGCTGACCTGGATAATTTTAAAGAATATAAGCATGCAATGTTCTCTGGGGGCCTTTCAAATAAAACCACAACATCTGTGTACTTATACATTTTGGGCTGGGAATCACATAGCTTCTTCTCTGGAGGGACAAATAACATTTTCTATAGGAACAAAGCCTCTCTGTCTTAGGCATAGAAACAGAAACACTGGTGTCACTTGGTTTGTGTGATATGATTAGATTAGACAGCACAGAAATGAGCATCGTTAAGCACACTTCTTCATTAGGTTATGTTGACCTTTTTTAGCATTTACATCAATATTATCTATTAAGGGTTTTTTCTGTTTTTTTTTTCTGGTAAAACTGAATGTTTTATTCTTAAGCGATGACTGCCATTAGACTGAGCTTTTATTTCTTTTTGATGCTTCAAATTTGGAAATTCTGAGGCTTGTTAAATCACCAGGTTTGTGTGTGAGTTCCCATGCATGTCCAGCTTGAGCTTTGTTAAATTAAGAGGAAAAAAAGTTTAATGGATACGCCAATATTATTACCCGTAAGATTATCTCATTGTAGCAGGGCCAAGGTCAGTAAGGTTTCATGGCTCTCTTTTCTTTCCAGCTGTGGTTCTGACTGTCTTCTTCCAGATTATACATACATCCCTGGGGTATTTTAGCCTGAATTTGTATTATGACTAAATTGTAATATAAATCTTGATGGCCTCTATATCCATACTGCACAAGAAGAAAGTAAATGATTGAGAAGCCTGGGATTTGCCTCTTCCCATGGAAGAAAGTATATATATTTAGCATCTGAAATATCCATCGATCAGCACAGTGAGCCCATTTTTTCAGGATTGCAGGGAGCCACTGATATTAGCTTCAGTATTTATATAATTATAAATATTTTACAAAAATTGTATTTAGCTTATTTTTATATACTGCACTTCCCAGTACAAAAGTAGTACAGTTGAAACAGAACAGCATGAAGTATATCATGAAAGGATGTCATTTGTTCAGAGACTGCCAAAGAAAGGGCAAAAATCCCACAATAAATCTGCAGAAAAGAAAGGTAAATCGAATTGACAAAAAGACCAAAATGGGACAGCAAGGATCCTTTGTTTGAACTGTTTGAAGTGAAGTGGTTGAAGTGAAAAAAAAGATGTCACTGGATGCTGCAATTTATGTACCCTATATACTTGTATATAAGTCGGGTCTTGAAACCCAAAAAATTGATCATAAAATCAGACCCCGACTTATACACCCATTCAAAAATACGACACTTACATTTTTTTTTACATCTTCTTGCTTCCTCCAATCTTGCACCAGTTTCTGAGATGCATTGAATTTTGTTCCAGCAGCACAGTTACCTGTTTCTTTCACCACTTCAATGACTTTTAATTTAAAACCAGCTTCATATTTTCTTCTGATCAAATGCTCCATCATAGATAAGGGATGCTTTTACAATAAAGGTGTATCAGGGTGTGAGATACAAAAAACACAAAACAGTGCAAACGTCGCTTCAGAATAGTTTGGGTATTACCGTGTGGTCACGTAGTCACAATGCATAGAAAAAAGGCAGTGTGCTCCGTGGTTACTCTCTCAGGTGGGTTTTAGCATATCATAATCTCTTGGACCAATAGCATGAGTTTTTCGCATTCGACTTATACGACCAACATTATAAAATACTGAAAATTATACAGTAAAAAACTTAAACGTGAGTATATACAGTATGTAAACCCCTACCACCATTATTTTGTAAACTAGTGTGGCAGACGGCCGGGGCCCTTACCCAGCCAGGATGCCCTGATTATGAAAGGACCGGAAGAGAGAATACTTCCAGGACATAGGGTAGACCCCTTGGTTTCCAGCAGGGCCACGGGTCATGAGCATAAAAGCTCAACCCTGTTGGGGCCCGTGGTCGCTGCCAGGGTGTGCATGGACATTTGCAGGGCCCTATTTGGCAGC
Organism: Erpetoichthys calabaricus; assembly: GCF_900747795.2. Taxonomy (NCBI): domain Eukaryota; kingdom Metazoa; phylum Chordata; class Cladistia; order Polypteriformes; family Polypteridae; genus Erpetoichthys; species Erpetoichthys calabaricus. The sequence continues at coordinate 166,786,761 of NC_041398.2, forward strand.
ACTTCTGCCACACCTGGAATTGCCTGTCTGGAGTACTGAAGGTGGCAACGAAGGGACTGTGTTGGTGATTTGTGCACTGTGTAAATAAACCAGGTGTTGTGTGCTTAACCTGTGTCCTGCCTGTCTGTGTCAGAGTTAGAGTGGCTGTACTTACCCGGGCTTCACACTAGAACCTCAAAAAAAGCCTGAACCAATCATGTGGATTCTTTCAAAAGTATGCAAAAAAGCAGCATACAGAGGATAATCACATTCCTATAAGATTCATGATTCTTGATGCGGGGCATTGGCAAGGATTTTTTGTGTGATTTGTATTCTTTTGTGAATATTTATCTTGTTTCTTAGTGAAGATTGCTGGCTAGCACTGTCTGCACTGCTACAGGAGACAATACACTTACCCCATTTATTTGACATCTAAAGTTGTTGCCTCATAGGTGGGGCCAAACAAATTGACTTACCCACATATGCTGCATCCTAGTTTACCGCTATGAACTGTTAGCTACTAGGACTGTGAAATATATCGCTAATTGAATATAATTAGAATCTATATGGAAAAAATCTTATTCAAAGGCAAATGCTGACATTTGATTGTTAAAGAACAGTCCTTTATTTTACCTTCCACTAATTTTGCCATCATGCTACTCCAGACATGCTATGTTGCGCACATCACTTCTACAGTTAGCGTTTTTATCATTTTTAATTGTTAGTTTGTATTGTTTGAAGACTCTCTTGCTTGGTGAATTTCTGTCTAAGTGATAGCTGTTAGATTTAGCAAATCTGAGAATTGTAACTAGCTTATATATTGTTTTGAGCTTTTCACTTGTTGAAATCAATTTTGTATGGTTGTCCTGTAACACTTTTTCCCAAACAGTCCTCAGACTGAAGTTACTCAATTATGTTAACCTCTTTTATAGGCCCCTAAAAATAAAAGTGTCTGCTAAGAAAAAACATGTAAATGTATTCTCATTTATAAAACTGACAGATTTTACTGCTGCACTCCTTTGCTTTTTGGTTAAAGGGTGTACACACAACAGGATTTAAGCACATCTGCAGCACCCTAAAAGTATTGTTTTGGTCCTGATCCTGCTCCATTTCACTCTTGAACCTGATATCCCTGATTTGCTGTTATTTTATATTAAAACTGCTAAGTATTCATTGTAGTAAACAATTTTCTTTTTTCTCTCTATTTCTGATTTTTCTTTTATTATTAAAATGGATTGAAAAGCTCCATTTTAAAGAGCAATTTCAGTGTCAGAAAATCCTACTTAATTTCCTCAGCCAACATGTTTTTTGAAGGCTGTTGACACATAATTCCTAAAACATAACCATAATCAAAAATAAGTATTAAGGTTACTTGTGTTTTATGTTTGCTGAATCTGTAAAGGGGGTAAACAGTCCTCTTAACTTTAATCATGTATATTATTCTTTGACCACCGGACTCACACTCTCTCCACACTTTATCTACCTCCCAAGAGTTGCATTTTTTTAAACTATAACCAACACGTCTTGCGGTTTCTTATCAAGTTTTGCTGTGTATTATTTTTCATTTAGTAGCAGAACTTTAGTTTTGCAGTTAATGAAAATGGTGGCAAATAAAAAATATAGTAAGGAGGAAATGCATAAAAGATCATTACAATGCAACATTTAGTATATTCAGTAACTCCATTTATGAAACACAAATTGATTCACTTTGCCTCAATTGTATAAAATAAACATAGATGAAAGCCAACTTCATGTCTTCATGGAACCCAAGAACCAGAAAGGCACATAGAAGAACAGAAGGCTGGATGAAATGCAGGGGATTAAAGTAACAAGCACGTTTAATGTGTTTAAGTGATTTTGTTTGGGTTTCATATATGCTTTGTAGGCATGTGAAGTGTCCCGGTTCCACTTTTCTCTTTCATCAAGTCACTTTCCATGCACAGATAATATCATTTTTGTGAAGGGCCACATTTTTAAAGTGAAGGTCATGTTATTGCACGAGTCATAAGCGTTGAATGCTTTGCAGTATGCAACATGAGCAAAAAAGAAAAAATAATAAAAAGTATATTCACGCATGTTAAAGTACAGACATAAAAGTAGAAGCAATTAGAACTTTTAACCTTGGTCCAAATCTTTAGTTATCTTTAATATGAGTATTTGAAAAATAATTTTTGTTTATTTTGACAGCCCTAATAGCCACATATAACTTTTTTTTTAATCAAATCAAACTGCTCCCTTGTCGAGGAGTGCAGACATCACCTTCCTAAGACGTGGTGTTTTCTTTGTTGTGGCTTGTAAAAGAAGTTGTCCATACCATAATGAATACAGAGAGGATGTAATAAGAAATATCTGGGGTTTGTTTTGCAGTTTCACTCTGCTTGTTCCAGACATGAATGTATGTTTTCATTTACAGATGCTTATAGTATACTGGTATATACATATATACTGAACACTTCTATACAGCAAAAAATTAACCATTCCATACATTAAATTAAGCAGTCTGAACTCCTCAGGCCTCCATGTAAATAAAAATCCATCAATCTGTAAATTAATATGGTACTTAAAGGTCAGTTTTTTTTTGTTATGAACTCTTCATACTGTAGATTTAATGCACAAGAAAAATAAGGGTTGCTGAGAAAGTGCATGACCAGCTCTCAACATACCATCAGTGGTTAAAAAGTAAATGGACAGTATGAGAAGTGAGGGAACACTTAAATAAACTTCAAACACTGATATGCTGTTTGTCCCACAATAGAAATGAACAGGTCAGTGATGCTGTGACATCAAGAACACTAAAGAGAATTCCAACCTGGTGAACCAGTAACAGACTCAGAGCAGTCCCTGACTTTAGGCTTGGCTGAAACCAATCTGAAGAGGGTTTAAAGCAGCCTCATAGCTAGTATAGCTAGATGGAAAATTACTCTAGAACAGGTATGTGAAATAGACTCAAGGCGCTACTAGCAATAAGAATAGAATCTTGTTCTATTTTAATTGTAGTACATTTATACATTTTTGTAGCACCGTAGCCTTGTGGATCCAGTTCCTGCTTCTGAATTCCAGACCCGATTATTTTTTGTATAGTATATCCACAATCTCCCTCTGTCTGAGTGGGTTTTTCTCCCATATCCTCATACATATGCTGTTTAGGCTAAATAAGTCCAAGTTGGCACTATGTGAGAGTTGGGGAATAAGTGTGAGTGGATACTTAATGACATACCTTCTTGTCTGGGGTTGTTTCCTTTCTTGCGCTTGCAATGCTGAAATAAACTCCAGCACCAATGCCCTAAGCTTAAGTAAGCCTAATGGCAGAATATTATGCTATATTTGTAAATGTATTCACTACCCAGAGTCTAGTCAGGGACAATAAAGACAGAATGTCAAAAGATAGTGCTTTGTAGTACTTATGAGACCAACAATCCTGCGCAGTCTGACTAAAGGGAACTTTCATGAAGTTTGTTTTTTTATTTGTTCTGTTTTTATTTGTGAAATCCCTGGGATCAACTACCTTGTGTTAATTTAATTGACAAAGATATCAACTTTCTTTATGTTTTGGCCTCTTTGTTATGTTTAATGCCTGTTACTGTCTTTTGTAGTGTGGCTGCCATAATCTCACGTACCATGTGGCATGCACATCATGTGCCCAGCTACACATGGCATTCAAAGTTACATAGCAGTTGTATCACCCATGACACCCATCACACAAAAGAGTGAGCAGGTGACATCACCAAAATAATAAAAGAAAAGCTATAGAAATAAATTAGTAATACATCACTGACATCAGACTCTTTTCCGAATAATTCGAGAAATATGGAACATGTGTCTGAGTAAGTTTTCCTCCCTCATCAGTTTTCCATAATAATGCCAGAGTCTGCACACTGCCTTTATCTGTATACCATTTGTATAACTATTTTTTAGGTGTTGCTAAAATCAGTAGCTGATACATAAATTTATACAGCAGTACTGTCATTTCTTCCTGTAGATGGCTTGGTTTAGTACTAAGAGTTTGTTCTTACATAGAAACCCTGATTCCAAAAGTGAATCAATCTTAAGACAAGCACAGAAACGAAGACTGAGACACAATGGCTTTTACACAGAAGCCCAAGAGCATTTTTCTTTTCTTCTCCTGTGACTCCTTCAAAGATCCTTCACACTATTGTTGGTGCAGTGACAGCAGACATTGCAAAAAAAGCACACTTACAGGATCTGTGCAATTTGTTCACCTAATCTTATTTGGCTATCCTTATCCTCATCCATTGTTTTCTCTCTCTCCTCATTGATCACTCAGTCTCCCTTTCCAGGTTTTTCTGCGTTTTCCAATACCACATACTGCACACTCAGCTGCTCTTTCCATTCTCCTAGTAATATCACCTGTAGGCACTCAGTTAAAGCTCCTGTGTTGGTGTGCTGCTCCACTGAGCTTGACAAGCCAGCACATTTTATTATATTATTAATTTTAAAAAATAAAACATTTTCAAACAGATTTTTCTAAAAATAAGATTTTCCCTTTATATATGCCTGTAGCAGTTAATGTAACTGTAAACGTAAATGGATATGTGCTGTTAATTAATATAAAGTCATGTACCTTATTACATTCTGGTTTATCATGGTGCCAAGCAATGGTGGCATGTTGCATGTTGGTCAGATATACAAGTAAGAATTTCACTTTACTCTGTACACATGACAATACTACTACTACAATTATTTTATAGAATTTTTTCTTTGATTAGTATGTGTACAACAGAACACTGTTAAGTAAGTAAGGCATTTCTGTTATATGCATGTAACTCATGAGTGTGTAGTGTCACACATAATTTAAGAAAACTAGGGGGCTCCGCCCTCTACTCGCTTTGCTCGCCAACCCCTGTGTTTGGTTTACTGGATATACAATACAATTTATTTTTTGTATAGCCCAAAATTACACAAGAAGTGCCGCAATGGGCTTTAACAGGCCCTGCCTCTTGACAGCCCCCCAGCCTTGACCCTCTAAGAAGACCAGAAAAAACTCCCAAAAAAAACCCTTGTAGGGAAAAAATGGAAGAAACCTTGGGAAAGGCAGTTCAAAGAGAGACCCCTTTCCAGGTAAGTTGGGCGTGCAGTGGGTGTCAAAAAGAAGGGGGTCAATACAATACAGTACAATACATAGAACAGAATAAATCCTCAATACAGTATAAAAATAAAAATTCTAGAAGTATGGAGTAGAATTTCACATTAGATGATATCACATAATATGATTTGGATTTGTTTTAAGTCCTGGAGACCTCTTTCATCAAGCTGCCTCCCCCATTTTCCCATTCCACATCTGAAATAGCGCTAATCCGATGAAAAGACCCCTCATTCCCACGTCCCCATTCATCAGGGATGACTTTACCTTAGGCAGACAATCTACAATTTAAAGAGATTGTTATTTTCTTGTGAATTGTTACATATGCATTATTTTCACTTTTACTTTAAAAACTTTTGTAAAAACAATACTTGTCCTTTATTTTCGGCCACGTGCATGGTTACATCTCTTTCTTCCCAGACGTATAATACTGCTCGTGTTGTGAAGGGTTTTGCGGCTGAACCTATGCTAAGGATATGCCTTTGGATCATTTGCTGTCTTTTTGCTGCTTGCTAGCAGCCTCTTCTGCCTGTCGCATGTCATTGTTTTAAGAGCTGGGAACACATGATGCTTGCCTGCCAAAAGCAATCCAACAGCTGCTAGCTTAGAGGTCTGTTGACTTGTTTTAAATGATGACTCACTGCCTGGTCTTCGCGTGCCGTTGTAAAAGCAATACCTGTCTTTTATTACTGGCCCCGGGCGTGGTTGAATTCTTTCTTGCAGGACGTATAACGCTGCTTGCGTTCGGTTGGGGTAGCTGCTGTCGTGCTGCCCTTCTATCTTTTTAAAGCCTGTGCAGCCGCTGTCCTTTTGTCTACGGCCCTGGGACAATCTCTTGACACCAAGTCTCGTGTTTACGATCCCCACGAGATGCACCGTGGCAAGTCTCCTTGGTCTCGCGGGTCTTTAAAATGTCTTTCGCGATTATCACGTATCGTAGCCTTGCATTTGCTTTCCATTCCAGGATTTTATTTTATATATAGAGAGATGATTCCTAAGTACATTTCTGTATACATGTCCAAATCAAATTAAAAAGTAACAACATCATAAATTCACTTTTGTCAGCAGTACACCCTCTGGTGTGTCATGCCTCTGTTCAAGAATTCTTGCCACCTGCCCTCTAGAGTCCTGGTCATGAAATACCTCTAAACTGTTGTATATTTTGGCCCACCTTGGCATCATTTTTGGTCAGGAGAGTTGTGACAGGAGAGCCATTTACACTTACAAGTGTTCATTATTCCCTTTTTCATTTCAAATTAGGGATATCACAGTTTTTAATATAATGAGATTATAGTGTACTAGCATAGTTAAAACAAAAAATAACGTTATTATTGATTATTGCTAAGGATAGCTGAGAATAAAACAATGGTAGTAAAGGTTTTAAAACAGAAAGGTAGAATGAGATCAGAGGAAATTAGGAAAAACAGAATTTTGCAGGTTTAGGTTTAAGGGAAGCCTAATAGCTATTTATTTTTTTGCCCAAGTAAACAGAAATTAAAAGCAGACATTACAGCAATAAACATCATGAAAGCAATAAGAAGGAAAGGTGCCAAGTAATTCTTTAAACAATTCCTTCACTGTAGGAGCAGGGACACAAAAGAAGCCCAGTTACAGTAAACTTGACAAAGGTGTTAAGAAAACCGTTTTTCACAGTGAATATTTTACAAATGGGAGAAAGACCATCCACTCTATCAAGACCACTTACTGTGCTATAGTCAAATTACCCCAATGTAGCTGCCAGGAGCCGTAACTTGGTAGTTTGTTCCAAATTTCTATGACAATTTTGAAGAAATGCCTTGAATTAATTTACATCTGTGTACTGCAAAAATTCAAATATTTAACTGTATATACTGCATTTACTGTAGAACAATTTATCAAGTATTATGACTAGGAATACTAGAGCACTTCCAAAACCTGCAAATGTTAACTATTGTTTTGGGAACATTGCATTAGGTGAATAAGGACTGATGAGCTGTGCTGTGTTGAATTGCTTTGTTCAAACTTGCTCTTTTAATATTAACACAAATTTTCTATGGGTGTGCAAGTCTAATAATGCCCACAATACCGGACTGCCAATGGTTTCAATGCTTAAGCCAAGTATTATATTTGAAAAAACACGGAAGCAAATCAGAATGTAGTATAATATTAGCACATACAAATCTGGATCGAAATCCATTAAGTAAATATTTCAGTCTAACAAAGTTTGCAGCAAAATCAAATTTACAGCCTATGTTAAATGCAAAACACATAAATCCACGTTATATGAGAGAAGTGCTTATGGAGTTTTTTTGAGGTTATTAGAAAAATTTTATACTGTAGATAAATGTATATTTTGAATGCACTGTTCATACTACTTGGCATGTTTTGTTCAGCATTGTGTTTTTATATGTTGTTGCATAGTATTTTTGCTTTAAGTATATTGTGTAATGTAAACCCAGCCACAGGGGATGCACAAACCAGTGTGTTTATTCGTGCCAGTCCCAAGCCCGGATAAATGTGTAATGTAAACAGCATTCTAAGCTTGTAGGTGCATTCAATTGAATAAGTACTGTAGTTTACATAGTAAGGTGACCACAGTGACACACAACAAAATGTTTTTGCTTCTTTTACATGAGATGACATTGTAGCTGGGCCAAATAGGGGGGTTTTGTTTCTATGTAAGTATGTCCTATTGAGTGTTTGTTAAATGTGAATGACAACACTGGGTGCACCGATTTCTGTTTGTAAATTTGGGTTGGTGACGATGACTGACTGACTGACTGACTTTAAGCAGGTTTGCACTGATGTGGAGGAGCTTGTGGGATTTGTAGTTTGTGGTTTGTATGCACTGTACCAATAAAACTCGAAGAGAAGGATGTGATGGGACTTTTCGAGTGGACCATTTTCTAATCAACGTCATCTGCAGATGCACTGGGTCGTACCAACAAGGTGCAACATCAAATCCACACCGTGGCAGGGTGGAAATTCAGTAGGGCTTAGGTGTTGGCCTGATTTTATCCGTCCTTCATTTCAAAGCTTAGCGGTTTCCTTGCTACGTAAATCTGGTAACATCCTCCGCACAAGCTATAAGCAGGGGGGGTATGCTACAACATTTTCAAAAACAAAAAAATCCAATTCATTAGGGAACTGGGACCTATCTTGATGGCATTAGGTACAAGGTGTGAACCATCCCTGGTGAGGGTGCCAGCCTATCATAGGACACACTCATGTATACACCCACACTAACACAGAGTCAATTTAGAATTATCAATCAACCTAAAACTGTGGGATGTGAGAAGAAAGATAAATGAGAATGTGCAGACTTTATGCAGACAACAAGGGGTTTGATACAATTTGATTTAATACAGGTCACAGGATGCATAAAGTATCAGTGCTCCCTCTGTATCACCATATTCAACATGTCCTATAAGTTATGTTTTGAAACTATTAACTAAATAAATCTAACTGTAACCCAGAATGAAGTTCAGAAAGGACTGGCATTGTGAATCTCAACACAAACAGATAATTTATTCTACTCGCTGTCTAACTGTGAAATTAAAACAAATTTTAAAAAAAATCAAAACTCAAAATGTCAAAGAATACAAATGAATTTAAAACAAGAGCTAACCCAATACAATAAATCTTCATAATGGAGCTGATCCAAAATCCTTGAAGCAGAAGCAAAAGTAAAAAAAAAAATAGGAAATCCAAACTAATAAAGACGCAAACCCAAGAAGAAGGATCACAAAGGGAGCTGAACAGCATAAGCCAAGAAAACTAACTGAAGTCTCAGCACTAGCCTGAGGCATGCAAAGCCCAAAATATCAAATAGAATAGCTTTAACCAGAATATTAGTACAAAAAACAATAAACACTAACATTGGAAAACATCATAAAATAATCAAAACAAATAACAGAACCAAGGTAACACCTTGACACTCAGTTTTGGATTTAAACTCCAGCCTAATCATTGTCTGTGTGTTATGCTAATTTATTCCTATAAACCGCCCCTTGCGATTATGTACGTGAGTGTATTCAGCAATAAACCAGAGCCTCATACAGGACGGGATCTTGTTTGCTTATGCTCAATGCTATCAAAGTGTCTCTGGCCATTGAACTGAACTGAGTCATGAACTCAGTTAAGAAGGTTTGATGATGGAGGCATCTTCTTTATTTCTCCAAGCTAAGTTGAGTATTAGTTTATATAATTATATATTTGTGCTGTTGAGCAACACTGTTAAACAGTTGTTAGCACTGAAAGAACCTGACCTTAATTTCATGTCTAGTCAGCCTGTGTGGAGTTTGCTTTTGTCTTCATATCCATCTTGGCTTTCTTCTGATGATTCAATTTTCTTTCTCATCCCAGATACATACAGGTTCACTGGCAGAATAGCTGAGTGTGAAAAAATGCATGTAACATTTCTTGTGATAGACTGGAGTGGTGTAATCATCACTATACCCTGAATTCTAACCTAGTTATTGAAAAATATTAAGTCTAGACAGGCATCAACCTGTTGGTTACTGTGTTAAAAAACAGCCACTGATTACATCTAAAAAAACCTGTTCTAATACTGTACTATTTGTGTGTTTCACCCAGTTAATATTTGTGTAATTAAAATCCCCCATGATTATACAATCTCATCTCATCTAATTTTCTTACAGTTTTTCTCAGTTGCTAAAACACTAAACCCCATTTTTTTAATCAAATTCTCGGTGGCCTGGACTCGTTTTTCGAATCAAATACTCTTTTGGCCATACCTCAAACACTGTTCGGGTACTTAGACACAATATGCAAAACTTATCCGTTCTTTTTTGCTAAACCTTAAACACATTCCCAGTCACTAAACACATTCTACACTGTGGTACACTTGTGCTGCAATATTATAAACACTGACAGCAAAATGTGAACACAAATCCAACACAGCTGTCATCTCTTACACACAATGACTCAAAATTGAACACATGTTTCTGATGACCAATTAGGAAGGATAAAAGTCGGTTCAGAGTGCACAGGTGGAACATGTGCAACCATCTACAATGGACAGAAACATACAGAGAGGCAGAGGTGGAAGAGTAAGTGTGAGAGGTGGTGGACGAGGAGGAAGGGGCAACTGTTGTACACCATGTCCTTGTTCATGGGATGACAATGAGGGAAGCTGGACAAACAGTCCAACCAAATTTGAGCAGTTTCTCTGTGGCTGGCATCATCAGGACATTCAGAGAAGAGAACAGGTAATTGATCCTTGCTGTACAACATTTGACATACAGTATACTACACTGTAAGTAATGTAATGTTCATTACAATACTGTTTCTACTGGCTGTATACATGTGTAAGTGCATTGTCACATCTGTAGAATTGAAACACAATCAAATGAGGGTGGAAGGACTGCTCTTTTCTCCCAACAACAAGAAGCACTCATTGTTGACATAGTGCTTCAAAATAATGCTATCCGACTGCGTGAAATCCAGCAAAGAGTGATTGAAGACAATGTCAACTTTGATGGAATCAACAGTGTGTCTCTGTCAACTATTGACCGTGTCCTCCAACGCAACAGACTTAGCATGAAACAGGTGTACAGAGTACCCTTTGAGCGCAACTCTATAAGAGTCAAAGATCTAAGATATCAGTATGTGCAAGTAAGTGTAACCTACACACACTTTCAACACTGATGCTTCCAGTACAATTCTATGCTCATAGGCCTACTGTTACTGTAGGCTAGTAGTTGCACTTGCTACCTTTACAGTACTGTGAACTATATTGTAATGTACGTAAATCTGGAGTGCATATACTGTAAATACAATAATGCAGAGGTCTGTCTCTTTGTATCACTTACTGTACTAAACTACTTATCTGTTTCTATAGAGAGTGTTTGCACTGGAGTCCATGGAAAAGCCCCATGGATACATTTTCATAGATAAAGTAGGGTTCAATCTGGCGAAAAGAAGACAGAGAGGCAGGAACTTAATTGGTCAACGTGCCATTGTGGAAGTCCCTGGCCAACGTGGTGGCAATATCACCCTTTGTGCAGCCATAAGTTACTGGAGGGTTCTCCATTGTCATGCAAACCTGGGGCCATATAACACTGAACATCTCCTTATATTTCTGGGTGGTCTACAGGATTTTATGGCTGCACGTTAGCAGCTGGACCAGCAAGCAGTGCATCCTGTATATGTCATAGTTTGGGTCAATGTGAGCTTTCACCGTGCTGTCCAAATACATGAGTGGTTCACTGACAACCAGCGCTTCATAAAGGTCTTCCTTCTACCTTAAAGCCCCTTCCTGAATCCAATAGAGGAGTTCTTCTCTGCGTGACTGAGAGCTCTACAACAGGGAAACTTTATTGGAGGCAATCGAACATGCCTGTGATGATATAACTGTGGAGTCTTATCAAGGCTGGATTCGGCACACCAGAGGGTTTTCCCCCCATTGCCTGGCAAGGGAAAATATTGCCTGTGATGTGAATGAAGTCCTCTGGCCAGACCCCACACACAGACATGATTTTGGAGAATGAATCTTACAGTTTTTTACAATTGCTAAAGCACAATTTTGACAACAAGGCTCATTGTTGCAAATCATTTAGCACAATTCATAAAACACCTCACCCAAAGAGCAAAACACCTCACATATCCTGCAAAATGAAACACTGCAACCAAAACTACATATATAATGATCATAATCAAACTACTGCACTAAATGGCACACATGTCAGTTATATCACCAGATTTTTGTCTAACCAACTACACACTGTTGGGCAAAATGAAAAGCACTCTCATCTTTAGTATGCTCTGCCACAATACTAAAATAGTCCAAATTGTAGAAAATTAGAGTGTTCACATGCACAGAAATATTTGCAGATACACACACATGCATTTATTTTTCACCAAACAAGTCAGTGCAACATATGCACAGCAGATATATTTACATTGGAGCGAACAAAAATATGCTCAGAAAAAACAGTAAACTGAAAAAGAAAATGTGCAGAAGAAATATATAGAAAAAAAAGAGGCAAGAAAAATAATTAGGCAGCATCTTGCCTCTCAGCTGGGTCTGGCCACAATGCCTCGTCCACATCACAGGCAATATCTTCCCTTGCCAGACATCGAGGGAAGAAGCGCCTTGAGTGCCTTATCCATCCCTGAATCGCACCCACATCAATTTCATCACATGCCTCTTCCATAGCCTGCACAAGAGGCATGCACACATAGGGCTGCCGGTCGTATACCTTCCACCGCCATGCCGAAAAGAACTCTTCTATGGGGTTCAGAAATGGTGAGAATGGTGGGAGGTATTGCACGAGAAACAGTGGGTGGTCAGCAAACCAATTTTGGACTGGGGCTGCATGATGAAAGCTCACGTTGTCCCATACTACAACATACCGGGTTCTTGCATGGTCTGCATCATTCATACACTCTGGTAGAATGAGAATGTTATGGAGTCTGTCCAGAAATGTTAGAATATGGCCTGTGTTGTATGGTCCAAGGTTGGCATGACGGTGGAGGACACCATGCATATTGGAGATGGCAGTGCACATTGTGATGTTCCCACCACGTTGGCCAGGAACATCTATAATGGCTCTGTGGCCAATGACATTTCTTCCCCTTCTTCTGGTCTTTGCTAGGTTGAAACCAGCCTCATCTATGAAGATGACTTACATCCACATATACTCGTCTGAGCTCTTTGTTTCTTTGAGAGTTTCTTTCAAAAGGCACCTTATACAATTGTTTCAGGCTGATTTGGTTTCTCTTGAGAATGCGAGCCAATGTGGACAGACTGACTCGTTGAATGTTGGTGAATATGGTGTTGTCTTGGATGATGTTGCTTTGAATTTCTCTTAATCTGATTTCATTATTCTCCAAGACCAAGTTTACAATGGCAGCTTCCTGTACCCCTGTGAACATTTCGCCCCTTCCTCCACCATGGTTGCGTCTCTCAGTCCTTTACAAAAACAAAAAACAAAAATATAGGGCTTGGACAATGCAGCCTAAAGATTCCCCCACAGTAGAGTAAATTGGACAGGAAACTTGTACAGTTAGTGTATGACATTAGCCATTCATGAAGACAACAGGTGTCACCCAACTGATACACTATGACATGGGATGTACTACACAGTGTGAAAGACATTTTGGTTGCATACCTGTGCTCCAGTCTAAATGTCTGGATGACAGAGGCGACAGTAAAACGGCTCAAGTTGGGCTGCACTCTGCGTCCAGCCTCTTGCATTGTCAGCCCATGGTTGATGACATGATCAACTAAGGTTGCTCTGATTTCATTTGACAGTTGCTGTCTTCTTCGCCCATGACCTCCTATACCAGCTCTACCCCTACCTCTCACTCTTCCTCCCCCTCTCATCCTCACCCTCCCTCTTCCTCTTCCTCTCTCTGCAATGTCTTCCATTGTTCTTGAAAAAAAGGTGCTCACCTGTGGTCTTTTTATAGTGCTTACTTCCTGATTGAAGTGGTAACAATTAACCATTGAGGTGTTTGGCCAGGTGGCACATATATTGGCCAATTAGCTCATGTTCTGTCCTTTTGAATGGCAGTGTGTTGTAATGGCAAACATGTGACTTTATGTCAGATTGTTGTGTCTTATGCAGAGAACCGTGTTCAGTGCATTTAGAAAGTGCCATTTTGAATTGCAAAATGTGTGTAAAGCAGGAAATGTGTTTAGAGTTTTAGAGACTTGAGAAGAGGTTTTGCTCTCTGTGTGTCAGTTTGAATAATTGTGCTATGCATGTCATTTTTGTGTGTTAGCAATTGTGAAAAACTGTAATGACAGTGATTGAGCAGTAATGTGCTTGTCATTTAGTTTTTTTTCTATTTTTTGTTATGAAAGTGCTGAATGTAGATATCACTTTGCCTACGATAATTTTTTGCTAAATGCTTTTACAATAAACATTCTCTGTTACCTACATGCCCTTGATGCTGTGTCCTACATTATTTTATGTAGTGACTAACAAATGCTCTATGTTGAATATATTTATACTTGCTGTATGTATGATCTGAACACATTGTTTGGTTTTGAACACAGAATAACTGGTTTTGAGGTTATAGTTTGGTTTTAATAGGAAAGTCTAAGGTTTTGTGAATTTAGTTTGAATTTTCGGATTTGTGTTTAAGGTTTTGAGAAAATGGGTGGAGGTTTCAAGAAATGTGCTTTAGCAATTGGGAAAAACTGTAAAACCGCTTTTGCTGGTGCAGGTCATGGAGGCAGCAGATCAATCAGGTGAACCCAGCCTTCTCTGTCCCTAGCCACAGATTCCACCTCTTCCTGATGAATTCTCAGGTTTTCACAAGCCAGTTGAGGGATAAAATCCCTCCAGTGTGTCCCTGGTTTGCCATAAGGTCTCCACCCATGGAAAATGCCCGGAGTAGCTCTAGGGGATTCACCTGGAGGCATCCTTATGACATTCCCAAACCACCTCAACTGGTTCCTCTAAATCCAGAGGATCAGCATCTCTACTTGGAGGCTCTTCCAAATAGCTGACCTTCTCACCCTATCATGGAGTGTCAGCTTAGCCACACTGAAAACAAGCCTAATTTCTATTGCTTGTACTCGTGATCTCATTGCTTTGGTCTTTGGGATGTAGATTGACCCTCATTCCAAGAGTTTTGTCTTTTGACACAGCTCCCACTGCACCACTACAGAATTGTACAGCACTTGCAGGACAGCTGCCGCCACTCCAATCAGCTTGTTGATCTCAACCTCCCTTTTACATCACTCGTGAACAAGATCCCAAGATTCTAGAACTCCTCCACTAAGTTGTTCCTCTCTCACATGAAGAGAACAATAAAGTTTTTTCCAAGAGAGAACCATGACCTCAGACTTGGAGGTGTTGATCCTCATCCCAGCCCACTCTTGGCAGAAAATCACTTGAGTGAGTGCCCAAGGTCACAGTCAGATGAGGCAAAGAGAGCAACATTGTCTGCATAAAACAACAATTCTATTCCTAGCCTCACCAACTGGACACCCTCACATCCTTGGCTTCTATTTGACTAGGGGGCTCCGCCCCCTGCTCGCTTCGCTCGCCAACCCCTGGTGTTGGGAATGACAAAGAGCGTGATGTATGAATGAGATATAGAATAGTGTGAAGGTGTAGATGATGCAAATAGAAATCAAACAATAAAGTGTGTGATACAGTGTAAAGGTTTATTGGAAAATTTCTTTGTACACGCCGTTTAAGTGTAAAAGGTAATTCCAGGTCAGAACTTGTAATGTCAATGAAGATGGTTATTGTTGTGATCAGAGTCAAGTTTGTCAGAGCTTAGAAAGAGTTGTGTCTCTCCAGGAAGTAATGGAATGACTTGGGTATTTATGTTTTCCACATTAATATTTTTTGGACATAATATAGTGCGTTGTGTTAAAAGGGGCATTTGGTCTAATGAGATTGCTGTTCCAAATCTGTCTGTAACTAAGTCGTCGCAGATAAAGGCTTGATTAATTGTAATAATATGTGGGTGAAGTCCATCTGTATTGGTGAGTGTACCATCTCCCAGTTGTAATGAGCAATTGTTATGATCTGGTTCTGGACATCGTATCATTTTTACTAAATGTATCTTTTGAAAGCAATGCCAATTTTCTGCGTATTTTAAGGTGCACTGAACAATAGCTGAGCGCATGGCATGTTGAAGAATAGCTAAGCACTGTCTAAAATCTCCTCCTAATAAAAGTACCTTTCCTCCAAAGCGAATATTATTATTCATAAACGTTTGTAGAAGTTTATGAATGGTGTTGAGTAAGTGACTGGATGCCATTGTACATTGATCAATAATTAACATTTTTGCAAGACAGATGTCATGTGCAGTGCCACCGTTAATGTTCATAGTGGATACCGATTTGTAGGATCTAATGCAGTTGATAAAGATTTCACTTTCAGGTACATCGTTAGTTAGAAGCTTCTGTAGATATTCAGGATATGAATGTAAAGGAGGCAGTCTAATTTGACTCTTTTGACAACAACGTGTAAATGTATTACTTGTATTGCCAGTTGTTTTTTCAGGGAAGTGAACTGAATGACAATGATTGCAAATGACATTCATTAATCCGAATGAATTTTCCTGGTGTATGTTTTGCCTGTGCCATTTGAGAGGCGCGTTGTTGCATGTGTAGTATTTGGGACGTGTTGTTTTGGAGCTGTAATCGATTTGCCTGTGCTGTGTGAGAAGCCCGTTGTAGTCTTCCTTGCCGTTAACGTATGTCTGAGACGGGAGGTGTTTCGTTTTGAATCCGTGCCTGTTGCGATGCAGCACTTTGATTGATAGATTGCGTCATGTGGATCTAGGACAGGGGTCGGCAACCCGCGGCTCTGGAGCCGCATGCGGCTCTTCAGCCTCCTTGTAATGGCTCCTTTTGGCCTTGACAAAAAAAACAAAAAACATGAAAATGAATAACGGCAATTTCTTAATTTAATTTGTATATAATATATGTAATATATATAATGTTTATTTACTACTACTACTGTTATACACTTTAACATCTAATTTTTATTTTTATTTATAATTTGTCAACTAAAATATGCGTCACATCTACGTCTATAGCCCTCGCCTTTACCTGCAGGTGGCTTCTGGAGTGTGCGACCCCTGCACTAACCATGAATAAATCCCAAAAATGAAAAATCCCAGAAGAGAACAGAGAGTTTAATTCTGCGTGGACAGAAGCATTTGCCTTCACCGCCAACGACGCTGGCTTACCGGTGTGCTTAATATGTGGCGATAAATTATCGAACAACAAAAAATGTAACGTTGAAAGACATTTTCGAAACAAGCACTCAGCATTCACTGAAAAATACCCAAGTGAAGATGAGCGAAAGAGAGCAATTTCGGAACTGCAACGGAAAGCTGAACAGAGCAAACATACTTTCAAAAAGTGGATCACTTCTCCACAATCAACTACAGCCGCTAGTTTTGTGGCAGCTCAAGAGATCGTAAGGAGGGGTAAGCCGTTCACAGACGGAGAATACATGAAAGAATCGTTCATAAAAATATCAGAGCATCTATTCTCTGACTTTAAATGTTTTGGTGTTTGAGCGCATGATGACAGTGTTTGCCAGAGATGTACAGAAAGGTACACTCTCTCACTTCCCCTCCCTGAGAGAGTTCAAAGCAGTGAACATTCACATAAATTGTGATTATTTCCACCGTACAATTATTGCAATGCAAGCTGCATTTAGAGAAAGATTCAGTGAGTTCAGAAAGAAAAAAAACACTCTCTCCTTCCCTGGACATCGACCCATCCCTGCTGAACACATCCGCATTCACAGGAGTAAGTAAGCCCGATCTAGAAATTGAACTGGCCGCATAGCGGATAAAGATTTATGGGTGTCCAAGTTCAAATGCCTGACAGCGGATCTTGAAGAAGTCGCCCGTCAGAAGGCTACTCTCGCTAAAGAGCACAAATGGACTGATATTGAAAACCTCCCCAAACCCGACAAACTTGTTTTCAATACATGGAGTGCCATTCCCGAAACATATATGAACATGAAAAAATATGCATTTGGAGTCCTGTCCATCTTTGGCTCAACATACTTATGTGAGCAAGTTTTCTCAAGAATGAACTTCATAAAGTCCAAATATCTCTCCCACCTCACACATGAGCCTGCAGTCCTGTGTGAAGGTCAAAGTCACATCGTATAGCCCCGACATAGAACAACAACAACATTTATTTATATAGCACATTTTCATACAAAAAGTAGCTCAAAGTGCTAGAGATGATCTGCAGCGAACTTCAGAAACAGAAGTCACATTAAACAGGTGAGAACAATAGCATTTAATAGGCTAATATTTAAAAAAAAAAAAAAAAAACACATTTATTTCAGACCCGGAGCTGATGTAGGTTTTTTTTGTATGTTCAGGTGCTTCAGTTGATTGCTGGCTGAAAGGGAAACCTGAAGAGGATGAGAGCACACTGAAATGGAATTTTATGTTTACTTTTTTAAAGCTGCTAAGCTACAGCTAAATGTTTTATTTATATTAAAGTGGGCTACTTTTTATTTTAATTTTATACAGGTATAGGAAGGACTCAAATAGGCCTGCAGAGTTCAGTTAAATTTATTTCAAAGTAGGCCTACACATGCACACTGCACTTCTGTTTGTTGTATTCCGTGGTTGTAACATGTAAAATCTAAAAAAAGATTAAAACTTTTAAAAGTTTATAAGCTGTGTTATGTTTTGCGGCTCCAGACTATTTTTCTTTGGAGGAAGAGGGAGCAAAATGGCTCTTTTGATAGTGAAGGTTGCAGACCCCTGATCTAGGATGTAGATTTGTGCATATTTGCGTTGTGGATTTGTTTCAGGGTGCACTGTTCCAATGCGATGCAGTATTTGTGCACATATGCGAAAGCAGTATGGGTCATTGCCTTTTGGTGGCCTGATATTCACTCCGGTAGATGCAAAAGCAAATGAACTATTGTAGGATCTAATGCAGTTCATAAAGTTTTTACTTTTAGGTACATCGTTAGTTAGAAGCTTTAGTTGAGCTTTGCGTTTTTGGAGCCGAGACATTTTTTCTTCTCGAAATATGGATAAGTAATAAGGAGTATTGCACTCACTGTTAATATGGAGCCTTTTCTGCGGTTGAACGGTTAATAGTGCCTTATTGTAATGAGATCCACCTATGCTGCATAGTGTGAATTGTGTTTGGTCCCGTTATCCGAGCGGTATCGTTTTGTACCTGTGATCGTGAATTCATGACTTGTTTGTTCTTGAGCGTGAGAAATATGGATAAGTAATAAGGAGGATCACACTCACTGTTAATATGGAGCCTTTTCTGCGGTTGAACGGTTAATAGTGCCTCATTGTAATAAGATCTACCTATGCTGCATATTGTGAACGTGTTGAGATGACGTATGTTTAATACGGACGGTTCATTTAGAAATGGGGCTTTGTGTGTCATTTGTTATTTATGTTACTGTGATCGTGGGTCTGAATCATCGTTTTTGTGTACATTTCGTGTGCTATGTCCGTAGTCTGTCCCGTTTCGTGTCCAATGGGCTTTGTGTGTTGCTCGCGGCTTCTTTTTTTTGTGTGCTTGTGGCTTGTTGAATCCTCCTCTTTGTGTGCGTCCCGTTTCGTGTGCAATGGGATTAAATCCTCCTCTTTGTGTGTGTCCCGTCCGTTGCTTGTGTGTGTGTGTGTGTGTGTGTGTGTGTGTGTGTGGGTGGGTGGGGGGGTTTGCGGGCTCTTTTTTTTGTGTGCCAGGGGCTTGTTGAATCGTCCTCTTTGTGTGTGTCCCATCCGTTGCTTGTGTGTGTGTGTGTGGGGGGGGGGGTGTTTTGCTCTTCCGGCGCTGTGTGCGTCGCCTGCGTTTGACTCCTTTTTTCTGTGGTCTTGTCCACCTCTCGCGGCGCCTCATTTCTTGGGGCGCCTGCGCAGTACGTCTTTTTGCGGCTACGGCCCATGGCCGGATGTTCCTGTGTCCATCCGGTTTAGCATTCTCGGTTAGTAATATGGATATCCTGTGCATGAAGACCACAAACAGGAGTGGTGACAAGATGCACATTGAAATTACTGTCCACTTTGGGTGGTCTATAACAGACTTCTAAGTCCTCTATTGCTAATACTTTCTAGGTTGAATCCAGACATCCTCACTAAAATTGTGGATCATCGTCCAATTGAAGAGACCTACATTTAAATTCTGTTTGATATACATGGAATATTTTTATTTTCTATCTATCCTTCCTAGAAAATGTATAACCATCTAAGTTATATGCATCCCCATCTTTGTTATTTAGTCAAATTCTGTTATTGCTGTAATATTATAATAATTGCCTGCTACATAGAACTTTAACTCACTTTTTATTATTAATACTCAGCATTCAATGAAGGCTGGTTTTAATGTGTTACTTTTTTACTTTGACACTTTAACTTTAGGCTACAAATTAAATTGCTATGCAAATAAGTATTGTTCTAAACCCGACCTGGCCTATACTATTTGCCCCTCCCCCATTCTCTAGTTTAAACAATTCTCAACTAACCTACTCCTATGCCTCCCCAACACATTTGATTTGAGCACATGTTATACCTTCTATTATCCTCAGTCTTACCTGAACTGGTCCATAGTATAGGCAGAATCTCAGAGAAGATTACTGTTTCCGTTCTGCTCTTAAGCTTGGAAAATAACTAGTTAAATTTGGACTGCAGTATTAACAGCCCTACCTTATGTATGTCATTTGTTCCAAAAGTGACAGTAACTACTGGATCCAACCATGTTCCAGTCAAGACCATCCTTCCAGGGTGGGCTCCTACCTGTGTATCTGGAAGGCAACACACTATGTGAGACTCTTGGTCTCTTGAGTCCCCTACTATTACTACCCCTCTCTTTCTGGGAACTGGTTTTGAGGTGACCCATTGGGGTTTCTCATTCCTACTTACCACCTCAGAGTTTTTAAAGACACCACCCAGCTCATCAAAATCCTGAAAATGGTTTTAGCATTTCCAATTCTGGGGTTGATGTCCCTGGACAGTGTGCATCCTTTACCTTGCGCCTACATCTGATTGTGACACACTTAGCTCTACCTCTCAGTCTGGAGTCCCCCACTGTGCCACATTTGGGGTGCACTCCAACTCCATAAAGAACACCTGGGCCAAGTCCAACAGTTCTTTTCTTCAATGCAAGCCAGCCACCTCCTCCTCCAGTTTAGCGACCCTGAGCACAAGGTGCTGGATCACCATCTACCACAGATATAACCTTCAAGGATGACTAACTTGTCCAAGCCAACGTCCAAAAAGTCCAACATGAAGCATGTGCAATTCTAATCACTTTACACTCAGTAAATACGTAGACTTTATTAATTTACTTATTACTTATATATAATTCTTATTATATGTGTATTTGCAACATGTTAACATACTTAAGATTATGATTCTTATTATATGTATATTTGTGCCTTTTTTGTCTGCTATTGTAACCCTGCAAATTCTTTCACTCTTAATGAAGTATCTATCTATCTATCTATCTATCTATCTATCTATCTATCTATCTATCTATCTATCTATCTATCTATCTATCTATCTATCTATCTATCTATCTATCTATCTCCCTTTGACTTCCTGTTGTGTGTCATTTCTTTGAGTTACTAAATTTGTTTTTCTCTTGCTTGCTTCCCTAACTTTCTGTTTTTCTAACTTTGTGCCCCTCTTATTACTTCCTTACTTTCAAGCTTTCTACCTCTGCCTACACCATTTGTGCTCCTTCCTATTTAATGAACACATATGCTGTCTCTCACTGACTAGTGTTAACATTCCTTAGCACTAAGAATGGTTTTATCAAGTGAGCCTTTTTACACTCCAGTTCCTTCTTATTAAGAAAGCTCACTTACTAAGTACGATCCACCACTACTTATTTAGTTATTCAATTGCTGGTGACTACCACTACCTGCCCTGCTCAGCTCTGCTGCCTTACCTAATGTTTATTAATTGCTTGTGTTTTAGAGATGTGAATTCATGTTACGATTATATCATTACAGATATTATAAATTTCTGAGTATACATTTGTCTCCTTGTCTCTTATGCCCTATCCACATATTTTTGCTGAACAAATTTAGTGTTCACAGTTATGCCAATACCTCAGGCTTTAAGGAAGAGTTACTATGATGCCATCAAATAGCATTTTAATTGTTGCTAGGCAGCAGTTCCCTCATTCTCCTAGTTCATCAACATTCAGTTGTTTGCTAATTATGTGTGTTATTTAATGTAGTAATTTCCACTTATGCATTGGTTCATTTTCTGGGTATATTTTTCAACACCAGTTCCTATCTTCTTGATGAGTCTCCAGAGTTCTTTGTGCCTCCTGCGTTTTTGCTTTGTATTCTGTGTCTTTCTGACTCTTCCTTTCTTGATTGTTTTCATTGTTGTTGTTCATGTTAATTATTCTTCTGTGTGCTAACCTTGACATTTCTGTTTATGTGCCATCTCTTTTCACTTGTCTGTCTTATAGTAAATGAATCCAGCTCTGAAACCATGCCATCTCAGGCTTTCAGTTGTGCTTTGTTTACTTTAAGTCTAAGAATTCTTGTAGTATCTCCTGCTGAAATAATGGTATTTTGTGAGGATTCCTTACAGAAAATATTATCTGTTACAATTTTACTGGGGCCCTGTCCCTGATTTATTGCTTATTTTGTTATTTTTTAAATTATTTTGTTATTATTTTTTAAAATTTTTTCTTTAATATGTAATTGTCTTTAATTGACCTTTTCCTTTTTGTTAATTATCTTGTAATGCTTTGGTTTTCTTTTAATTACATTAATTTATTTAAAGATGCCACAAGATCTAGTCTAACAGCTGAGGCATGGAGTTATTCTCCATTCCTGTAGATCAGATTTCCTACCTACAGAAAATATTCAGTTACTTATTTAAAGGTTAGATTGTTTTAATTTGCTCATAAATTTTTCCTTTTGTATTTCTAGCTCTTTTGTACTACTTGGCCTTTAAGAATTGTTCAGCCTGTTTTGCATTGTGACATTCTGTATTTCTTGGCCTTCACAATTAGTATTTTTGTCTTTTATTATTGGCTGGCCTTCTTAAAATTGTTTGCTATATTTTGTATTTTGATCTCTCTGTTTCTTGTAATTGTCATTACTATTGTAAGCTTGCCTTTTTGAGTAGTTTTGAATGATCTTCGCTTGATTTATTTGAGTTAATTAAACCAGCTAAGTTTGTCTTTTTGGGGCTTACGATTCTCCTTTATGATATTTAAATCACAAATTATAACAGAATGTTTGGAGGTGGCCAGAACTGTGTATAATCCGCAACTTTTAAAATGGATTAGTATAAAAAAGAAAATTAAATTAGGAAGGACAGGGCACAAAATTTCTTTGAGACCTTCTCTATATGCTAATTAATTTTCTGCATTTTTCTTAGTCTACCTCTCTATCTTTATACCAGCAGTTTTCTCAGTTGCAGAAAGATGGGGTCTGATATCCTAGGAAAGACTAACAGGCTAGTATGCTCTGCTAACCATTTAAGTTAATGCACTGCAATTTTCTTCTTCTTATTATATTTTTTGCTAACAGTTTTGCTTGGTTTTCCAGAATTACAGTGAACAGAGATAATTACTCATCAACAACATGCAAACTGCTATGGCACTAGGTGATCCTAAAAATTCTCTCTGCATCTGGAAAAATGCCAAGCATCATCAGATATATGAAAAAAACTGCAGTTAATATCAATTGAGTGCAAAATGGAAAGACAAACTAGATAAAATATAAAGTATGAATTAAACTGAAGTGAATAAAACCTGCTGCTCCATTAACCTTACTTAAACTGACATTGAACCTCTGTCTATGTGATAATTCCTTTGCTGTGACTAGAGTGTTGGTACAGGTAAGCACAGATTTCCCCGTGTTATTCCATGTCTGGCAGAATATTTACGTACACTTCTTTCTCTTATTGTAAAATAAATACATAATAAGAAAGCATAGTTAGAATGGTGGTGAAAAGTATTTTATTTTATTCTTTGTTGCATTGAATACTTAGAAGTTTGATATACCTGTAATAGATTTAATCTGTTACTGATCAACATATGAAACCCTAATGTCAAAGTCAAAATACAATTCTCCACATTCTTCTCAGTTACAGCATAAAATAATAATAAATAGAAATTAAAACAAGAATAACAGTCCATTGATATTTGGCCCTTTTAGACCCTTTCCAACAATTACTATTTCTCTTTAAGTCCCTTTAATATGTCTAAATATTGTTATAGTGTGATAGGCGGTCAGTTGGATGGGGGAACTGCAGCAAGAAAATGGAGGCACATGGTCGGGACAGGGCCCAATAATAGAGAACAGAGAGAAGTGTGCACTGAAAGGCATAATGCATGTTGACATGCAATTACAGAAAGAAGTGCTTTGTCAGGAGGTAATGTTCCTTACATGAATGCTGGATGCCCCATAAATGGCTTCAGATTGGGGCCTTGAGAAATAGAGAGTGAGTAGTGGCTCAAGCAGAAGGGTACAGTCAGGTCCATAAGACAACGTCTGCCACACTTAAACAGCTCGTATATTTGGTAAACCCCTTAAATTAAAGCTGAAAGTCTTTACTTCAATCACATCTTGATTTCTTTATTTCAAATCCATTGTGGTGGTGTACAGAGCCAAATTTATTAAAATTGTGTCATTGTCCAAATACTTATGGACCTGACTGTGTACTATTTTCCAGAATGCCAGAAGGCAGACAACTTTGCAGATACTAGGAGAACCTGGCCTTCTTCACAGTGAGCAAGGCAGGCGTTGGGTGGAGCGTGCTTACAAGGTTAAAAGTCTTCCTGGCGAATAGAAATCATTACACACATTCCCAGGCTAGGTGAAGAGGAATTGATCTTTCCTGGAGATGTGGAGTTTACAAAATAAATGAAGACTTAGGATTTCAGGGAATCCAGGATAAGCTAAAGGAAACTCTAGCCTAGTTTCCAGTCTAAAAAGTAAACATAAGTCTCGGAAGGATTCTAAACTCAGGCTCATAGAGTCTATAGCCAAGGGGTAAGCTAAATGAAATGGGTTAGGTGAAGTTTGTTATGGCTGTGGTGTCAAGCCACCAAAATTAATTTGTGACTTGCAAAGGTATTTTGAAATACCTCTCCAAACATGAGGAGCACTGATACAGTGCGTTGCTGCATCCACCACATGACAAACTGCCTCAGCAGTATAAAATATTTTAATTATTATAAAATGATTATAATCTTATTTTCATGAACATTCTGTCATTTAGAGTTTCAAACAATATTGCAGAGTGAGAAAAAAAACATGTTAGTTTTAAACCAGCAAGTATAAATACACAGGGATTGATTTATATTTCAACATTAATGTTTGTTACTTTTTAGTAAGAAGATAGCCTCAGAGCTCTGAGCTCTGATAATTATTAATCATTAAAATTCCTATACAATACATGTTGTAAGTTAGTAAGAGGAGCAAAAAACAAAGCTCACACTTGGTTCACACTATTAAAGGAGCATTCTCACCATCTACCCATCAATCCAGTGTCATACCTACTTAATCCAGTCCTAGGTTTCAGTTTGCTGGAGCCTATTCTGGCAACAGTATTCACAAGGCAAAAACCATCTTGGATAGGGTGACTATGATAGGTGCTAAATATTAAACCTCAACAATATTGTACTGTTTTCTTTATTGTTTTATTTATTACAAAATGCAGTATTTCTTCCAACTAAAAAACATCTTTGTCTTTGTTGTTTTTTTTGGGAGTTGATCAAGTACCTATTACTTCTTTAGTTTATTTGTACCGATATAACAGTAGAACTGGGTTACCAACTTTGCTGTTTGAATTCTACCTGATAACTGCCTTGCCATTCCAGCGAACTACTTTGGCACTGATTACATGCACAAGTTTAAAGAATTTTATTTTTCTGAAAGACATTGAAAGCATTGCTCAGAGAGTTTAGTCTTCTGTACACTATATCCTAATATAAACTAGCATCCTTTTCAAAGCAGTCCTACATTTTGAAATATCGAACACTTTCAACAGGACTGAAAACCATTAATTGCCTTTTCAAATAGAGATTTTTCAAGGTAAGAACATAATTGTGAAAGTCTGAACTTCAGGTCAAGTATTGCTTAAATAGAAGCAATGCAAGACCGTGAATAGCCCAGAAAACTGTTTGTGCTAAAGGGGACTGCAGAAGAGTGTTAGTACAACCATTTGTGGTCTTGGCTCTGGAAGAAGTTATACAAGGATCAGTGGACAACCAAAAGTCTTTTTTTCCTGCTTCCTAGCTGGTGCCAGTGGGTAAGCTCAGCACCTAGACAGCAGCCAGGGAGTTTTTAAGATGGTGTCAGCACTTAATTTGAAAGCAAGGGTGCAGTAAGCCAGAAGCAGTGAGAAGCCACTGTAGTTTAGTTGTCCTTTTGAACTTTTAGGAAACTGCCTGAACTATGTGGAATGCAGTGTATATAAATGATAAATGCCACCTGCAAGTGTCCATTAAGGTACGTTTGTGAGAGATTTACTGGGTGGAAATGATGCAAAGTTGAAATTTCAATGTTTTAAACATGAGCAAGTCCGAATGCATTAGTAGCAAAACTCTGTTTTGTCTGGGAGTTGAAACAACCCTATATCAGAATGTTGTTTGTTTCTTTATGTTTATAATTATAGAATAGCGGTCATTTAATGTATTTAAGAGTAGTAATGTCATATTTGTTTCAGGTCAGTGTGTTGGCCAGATATGTCTCTGTTGCACTGCCTGTTTCGAATGATACATCTTAAGGGACACATGAAAGATGAAGAAATGTTTTCTTGTGAGCTGCTGTGAAGTGGATGGCAAAATGAGAATATTTAAGTCTGGCAGCAGCAGGAAAAAAGATTATTATAAAGTGTGACATTTGAGCCCAATATATTTTCCCAATTTGCTTCTCTTCTTAATGTTATATATCAGCAGATAGAGCAAAATGCAAAGCAACACAAAGATATAAGATAAATCAACATACTGCATATTTACTATTGAATATTGTAACAGGAAAAGAGCAGTACATGGTAAATTGTCGGGGCACCTACTCTGGGAAAACCCCTTTTAATAAATGAAAAGAAAACAAGTGCAAATATAAACAATATCAGCCCCCAGTTACAAAAGTGTCAGTCACTTATAGAATGACACTCTGAGTTGGAGCTCCATCTCTCTCTGCTGCAGGTCCATGAATGAACAGCCATTTCTGGTTGCTGGCTGGTTAATCAAGAGAGGATTCTAAAAGGTCTGGGACTTCTAGGGGTGTTGAGGAAGTGACATGAGTAGGCTTCAGAATTGCAGATTAAAGAGAAGAATGTGTTAACAACTATGTCCCCTCTTTGTGTTACTGTCCTGACAGTGAGAGCACAGTAAAGAAAAGTGACTAGGAGAAATGTGTAGTTAGAGACAGGTAAGACATTGAAGACTGAGGTAACCAAATCGTGAAAATAGAATACTGGGAGATCCAAAAAAAAAAAAAAAGGAACAGTAAGATCTTAAAGTTCTATGTCATAGCATTGACTTGGATGACCTTTAAACCCATTGCCAACTCAGACATCATCAGTGCCATGTCTCCAGTTGAACGCTGGGATATTCCCATGGATATGGAAAACGCAAATAATGCAAAATAGCAGCACTTGTCAGGAACTAACTTAGCTCTATGGTAAAAAAAAAATAATTATCATAATATTGACATTGCTTACCTTATCAGAGTCCTGAAGGTGTCTTCTAAGCAGTTGTGTCTGGTGATATATTTAATCGATTTTTGCAGGGTCAGGGCAGGACTGGGTACAGTACAGGAACTTAACCCTGGATGGTGTGCTTGTCCATCGCTGGGTTCACTCACCCACAATGACACAAAATTTCAATTGTTGTTTATTCGAACATGCACCTTTTTGGAATGTGTGAGAAAAGCTAAAGTACCCAGACAAATGTATTAAAAAAGGGTGGATGTACAAATTGTTTAAAAATAATGTAAAGACCTCAAACCCAGAACTCTAGGGCTGTGAAGCAACAGCACTGACCACTGCATAATTGTGGCACCTAAAAGAAACTTTTTAGAGGTCTCATTTTAATTTGCAGATTTTTTGATAACTCGTTACTATAAATGTATTGTCATAAAGAACTTTTTAAGGCCAACTAGTGTACTCTTACTCCAATAACAATTAGTACTGAAATCCTTGACTACTTCTAAGCAGTTTTGTTATGTGTTTTCACTTGAGTTTATGTTCCAGAAATTTACGTTTTCTAGCTAATACCATGTCATTGATTTTACCTAACATAAAAAATACAGTAGTTGGTTGCATTTGCACCTTCCTAGTGACCTGTCATTCCAACTTCATTGCAGTATCTTTACCAAATGGACCCATGTAGGTAGCTGACATTTAGCCAGTTTAAGGGATCACATATAGGGCACTGCTGGATTCTCTTCTGGGACTGTCTAAAGGTACACAGACTACAGTGCTCTCTAGTGGCCCCAGGATACACTGCACCCTTATTTTTCATTTAAAGAAAAGGCCACCATATTGGCTCCACCAGATTATCAATTAAATTCAATTTATTTTTGCAAAGTGTTTATGGCACTTATGTGTATCTGTAAGTATAATGCACTAAAAGTAAATAACAAAACCATACAGCATTTATATACATAAACACACAAGATAAGTTAAACATAAAGTAAAACAGAATGAATCTCAATGTCTAACATAAATCATGTCAATTTAAAAATATTTGGTGATCACGCAAGAAAAAGAATAGTATGGATGGCCACCAAGAGAGCATTGATAACTCTGAATGAGCTACAAGCTACAGTAGATAAGAGCAGAGAGACTGAACATACAACAACTGTTACCATGTGCTTCACCAGTTGCAGATTATGGAAAAGTAGCAAAACGAAAAGAAAAGAGTAAGAAAAAAATGATATCTTGGCTAGAGTTTGTCAGAAGGCTCATAGCATACTCTGAAATCAGCTGGAAAAAGGTTCAGTGGTTGGGTGAGACCAAAATTGAGGTTTATGGCCAAATTCAATGTTATGTTTGGCAAAAGCTAAACTCTGTCCATTAGCAAGAACACACTATCCCCACTGTCAAGCATGGTGGTGGTAGCATCATGTTGCAGAGATACTTCTCTGCACCAGGCCCTGGAAGGCTTGTGAGGCTAGAGGGAAAAACAAAAGCAGCAAAATACAGGTAAATCCTGGGGGATAACCAGACGCAGTCGGCATGAAGTCTGCACCTTGGGAGATAATTTGTTTTCCAGCATAATAACAACTCCAATCATAAAGCTAAAACGACATAGGAATGGCTTAAAAACAACTATATTAATGTGGTGGAGTGGCCAAGTCAGAGTCCAGATCTCAGTTCAACTGAGAATATGTGGCTGAACTTGGAAAACAAAAACTGTAAACTTATGATCTTCGTGTAACCTGACAGAAGAATGGGAAGAAAATTGCAGTGTCCTGATATGCAAAGTTGATAGTGACCCATTAAATACAGAATTCATAGGGCTGAATACTTATTGAATCAATTATTTTGTGTTTTATATTTGCAGTTAATTCATGCCACTTTGCAGAGATCTGTTTTCAGTTTGGCATTATTTTTTTCTGTTGATCAGTACCAAATAAGCTAAACTAAATCCACTGTAATTCAATCTTCTATAATGATAAAATATAAAACTTCTGGTGGGATGGCACTTTTTATAAGCACTGCAAATATTTCTTATGAATGTATATCTCAAACGATTGCTCTTTTCTAAATACAGAATAAGGAGACACTCAAAGTTTTTTTTTGTACTTAAAATACTATGAATAGTTTTATATTAAAAACTAATACCACAGAAAACTCAAAATAAGATATTTTGCCCTTCCTTAGAGCATTAAGATTGGTCATTCCAAATCAGTTAGCATTTGCACAGGTAGACAATTCCAGACTTTTAAGGAGTTTCTTTGACAGGTGAAGTCATCTTTTGATTGTACTTACTGTATGGCTTGTCAAAAGTATTACCAGCAAGATCTCCACATTTTCTTGTCAGGACAGCACATTTCTTGAGGACACATACCTTCTTATGTCCTGCTTGTTTAGATTCACAAGCAGAGGAATTCAGAGGTCTAAATCATCGCCTCTTCTGTTATTTAGTGTCTTCTAAAAATTATGTAGTGTACACTATAACAAGGATGTAAAAGTAGACCTTCATGGCCCTGCAATTGATAAGTAACTTGGACATAAGTAAGAAAAAAGTAAAATAAGAAAAAGAACTGCCCTAAATAATGATTCAGTGTGTAAATATCTGCTATAAAATTAGAAAAGCATGGAGAAGAAAATAAAAATTGCTTGCATACCACTGTACTGGTGACATTTTCAGCATTAAAATTTTAGATGGGGCCACACAGATTTTGGGGAAAATCACTGTCAGAAAGGATGGAGCTGTCTTGAGAAGTCATGCCAAGGATGTGTGTGTGTGTGTATGTGTGTCAGTGGTGTGATTTGAAGTCACAAACATGACAAAAAGGGTATGAGTCCTCTTAAAAATCCTAAAATCAGGATAGGACCTTCTCTAGTGTATCCAGATATGGCCTCACTCCAGGAGGCCTGGCTTCGGCCAAAATAAGACCCAAAATAAGGAACTGGATTTTAAGGTGCAAAATATATCTTTAAATGCCCCAAAATACACCTAAAATTCCCAAAAAGGAAGAGGCACCATAAAAAACATCCCGCTTGAGAGGCAAGTCCAAACAAAGAATCTTTATAACAAGAAAAATGATTTTTTATTTAACAAAAAAGGGGAAAAAACAGGAAAAGGGCAAAAATTTTGTGAAAAGGACTTGCCTAAAAAGCAATCTAAAATGAACGAGCCCCAATATGAAACAGGTAAGTACTAAATAAAGAGGGCAAACAATACTCAAAATAAACTCTGAACAACAGTCGATGATCCACTGCTGTGATTTCAATAGAAAGGCAGAGTGTGAAACATTTAAAGACATTGTGGACAAATAACAAGTAATTAGCAAGTCTAACAGAAATTACTTAAAGGCATGAAAAACAAAAATATAGAATGACAAAAAAAAAGAAAATACATATTACCCAGGGAATAAATGGTGGCTCCAACATAACAATGAGTGAGTGAAAGAGAGATAATTAGAATGGGAGATGATCAGACGCCTAAAGAGTAGCACTTCTGAGACACTGTCTGCTGCTTAAATCCATTGGCTCAGGCATGTGGCTGAAAGTGAGCCTTGGGAAGGAACCTGGCTTAGATCGGCTTACAAAGTTGAGGAAGTGGGTACACCATCATGTTGCCTCTGTCCACAAGTAAGCAGTGCTGAGCAGAAACAGTAGCATGAATATATAGGCAGGGACTGCCTCAGAAAAAAGGTCACTGGAGCTGCATAGGAAGAGCCACATAAGACTTGAAAGGCAGCAGTGATACTGAAGTGCAGTCAAGGAGGGACTAAAATTTCTGAACATTAACATCAAATACACAACACCAAAAGCAGAAGAACAAGTGAATATTCATAAATTTCCCATTTTTGTTCAATAGGCGTAGTGCTTAATCATATTGTACATCAGTAATCAACATGATTCGTTGGTAATGATGATGACTCCAAAATAATGCAATGTACAAGTTCAAACACCTTTAAAGAGGAATAGTCACATTTGTCTATCTTTTAAATTGCCTCATAAAAATAAAAAAAATAGGTTTTTTATAAAGGACTTTAGCCCAAAAGCGGAACTGAAATATTCAGGCTGCATTTGCACAAACATAAAGCTAAGGTATGGATAGAGCACTGTTACTGTTACTAGTCACTGCACTTTACATTATCAAAAACATTATTAGAAAACTAAAGAAACAATAGACATTGTTTTTAAATAGATTTAAATCAATTAAAAATGCTAGCAATTCAGTTTATTTTCATAAAGCATTTTAGTGAATAAAAAACTTAAAGAAATAGTCTTTATGTGAAATGAAGCATGGATGACAAGAGCTTGCCAGAAATAAAGCCCCCGATCACTATATGTATGTACCAGGACAAGAAAAAGCCTTATAGTAGATTGCTAGGACAATGACAGAGATGCAGTGGCAAAAGTGTGATAGGTCCTGCATGCTGTATGCATATGTTAGTACAGATGAATGAACCCCAAGTTGGGGGGAGAGAGAGAGAGAGAGAGATGCTGCCAGGGCAGAAGCTTGTAATTCTACCTCAGGATGCTTGGGGGCAGGATTGCATGACCCTGTGAATAAAGGCAGAGTTACAGTAGTTCAGAGAGAAAATGCCAGAGGTTGTAACACCTCCCGGTTATCAGAGGGCAAATTGATTGAGAAAGAACTAAATAGGATTTTGCTGTCCAAGGCTGCTGAGAGGGTGTCTTATACACCTGATATTTTACAAGCAACAGCATCAAATGGACAACCCTCACCTCCATACTCCAGAGGAATTTCTCGGGCTTAGTCAGAAAGGATTTAAAACTGTCACACAAATGGGCTAAGTCAGTGCAAAGACAGAAGGAAATAATATTTGTTTATCGAAGTAAGAGAGACGAGGGTCTATAGAATAAAAGAGAGAGTGACAGGAGGTTAGAAAGGCGGTTCTTTGGTGTGATAGTGTGGTTAACAAGTGGGCAAGCCACTCTGCCAGGAAGACAAGGATTCAAGACCATTTTAGGCAGGTCTTGCTTCTGTTCTCTTCTCCCATTTCTATATTATGTCTGGAGTATGTTTGGTTAATACAGATACCATATTTTGTTCATTTCATGAGTCTATGGTATTTTTTTTTTGTGTGCAAAGGGCTTCCATTACCCTGTTCCAAAGCATATGCCACAAGCTGGTTAACCTTTATTACCCCTTTTGTGACTGTTGATTTAATGGGAAAGAGATTACAAGTAACATGAAGAGAAATCAGATAGCACAGTAATTTATTTTACTAATCCCAAGCAATGGCAATGATATATGTTAATTCATTGCAAAGATAATGGCCAGATGCAGGCCAGGAGGAACACTAAAATATTCCCCTGAGGAGAAGAGGAATACCGACAAAAGGTTGTGGAGTAACAAAACAAAACATGTAAATCCCAGCCACACAAGATGACACCTAAGGCGTCTCATTTTTCCATTTAATTAGTCACAGTCACATACCAGTAGATCTAGGAATCTGCCACCGAGACATCTGTGTTAGTGGAGGAGGTGCATTACTGCAAATAAGAAACACAAATGTTTTAGGGAGCATGTGAACAGAAAATCACAGCAGGCATTTAAGCATTTGGAGTGGGATGATGTATTTTGTTTGTTGTTGTTTTTTTAATCACTACTTTCCAATTATCCAAAACAAAATAAAATGTGAATCATGTTCCTGATACCGAAGATGTTCAAGCACACAGGAGCAACAGCCTCTGGATAGAATGTAACTCGATTTCTATGAACTCACTCATATTGAACCAAATTAGAGTTATCTTGGGGACAAATAAAGCATCTATTTATCTATTTATTTATCTGTCTTTGGGATGTGGGTCAGTACACACAGGGAGCATTTCCAGACGTTACACACATTGTGTTCATGTCAGCAATTGAACTTACATCGCTGATGCTGTGAGGGAGACACTGTATTTATTACCTGTGGATTAATGAACTAATCTTTATTTTATGTTGAGTGTTTCACAGAAAGCAACAGCATACACAAAACATGATACAATATAGCACAAGATTCCAAGGTGCTTCATAGTTAAATTCAAATACAATCTAAAATACAGTAATATAGTGTTATACTAGAAAGCAGCCTGAAAATGTCCATTAATTAAATCAGAAATGGCATTCATTAATCACTTCTCTCACCACCTCATCAAGTTAAGAGTCATGGAAAGCCAGAGCCCAACCCAGCATGAGTGGGTGTAAGCTGAGATCCAAAAGTGGTCAGAGAGCCAGTCCACTATATAGCACATAAATGCAAACTGTGTAAATTTTACATTGCCAGGTAACCTAACATGCATATTTTTGGATATAGATAAAACTGTTTGTATACAATGCACATATATCACACAGAAAGTGATGTGGCTGGAATTAGAATCCAAGACTCTGAGGCAGTCGGGATAACCATGACACCACTGTTCCAGTAACAAATCAGAGTAAAAACAATCAGCTCAATGGGCAATTGAGATAATTAACATTGTAATGCAATAGACAGTATAGCTGTTTCAACATTTGTATGGTGTATATCAAGAAGTCAAGGAAAAAAATATATGAATAGTATCGTGAATTTGAAGTCCAAAACATAAACATGAAAGCAAACTAAAAAATAAAATCGAAGATTGGAATATTGGAAAGACACAGAAACAAACTGAAAAACAAAAGCAAATGAAAAATGCAAAATCTAGCCATTCATTTTTTGAACCTGTTTTTTGTATTAGAGATAACCTGATACACACTTACATTCAGGCATACCAGTCCAATGCAGCATTTGCTAAAATAACCTAATGTGTTTGGGAAGTGAAATGAAACCCAAGAAGCTGGCAAAACCAATGGAGAACATGCAGATTCCACGCAGAAAGTGACCAGGCTAAGAACTGACTCTTGATGTCTTTTGCTGTAATGCAGCAGCACTAAGCACTGCTCCACTATGTATCTCACAAATAAAAAACCACAAAAGCAAAGTGTAAAGTGTAATTGAAAATTTTTGACTGACAAATGAAGAAAATACAGTACATGGATATACAAATAATAGAAATATGCAAAAAATATTTCAGATTTATTAAGGAAAATAAAACATTAAGAAGAAAACTTTCAAGATGTATTTCAATATGCTCTTGTACATACAAAGCACAAAACAGTTATTTCTGTTGTGTTTGTCAGTTCACTTGTGTTTTCCATTTTAGTATTCTAGGGTACCATACTGGTTATTACTGTTATCTTACAATTCTAGAGCCTTTGATCGAAATCTAAGTTCAGATAGCATCTGTTGGAGTTTATACATTCTCATCATGTCTGAGTGGGTTTCCTCATATACCCTGAGGGCTTTGGCTCATAAGACAGTTGGTAACCCTAAATCAACCCATTTTAGGGTTGCTTAGTGCCTTGTGCAGAATGCTGTCAGGATAGGCAACAACTCCCCACAATCCAGAACTGAATTAGCAGGTGAGGAAATGGATTAATGTAATTTAGGTTTAAATTTAAGATTTGAATGTATTTTTGTTTTCTTTTTTGTCCCTGTTTAACTTTTGAGGACAATCTAAAATAGTAAGCCTAAAATGTGTAAGTAGGTATTGAAAGACAGCCAAACATTTAATGAATGTGCTACACAAAACAACAATTTAACACAAAATGACACATTTTTTCTGTTGTTTTTATTTACTGTATATATAAGGAATTACATTGCATAGTTCTGCTGTACAGTTTTTGGATGCAGATAGAAGATATTTTGATGGATTTTTCTTTCTTTTTTTGTGGAACACAATGTTTGTACCACTATATGCTTATGTGAGTGCATCTTTGGCTTGTGTATGTGTTACTGTACTGTTTGCTTTAGAACATTACATTTTAAAATAATTGTTTGACACCTGCCTAGCATCCAGTGCTTTCAGGATACACTCCACCCACATGACCTTCAACTTAATTGGTTCATGGATGGATAATTGACCCCTCATATTTGGATTCACTACATTCATTCTATTATTAAATAGAATAAATGTTTAAATTTACAGGTGCCCGAGCTACACAAGGGCCATCCTCTGCTCTGAGCTTTCAATCACTTGACAAGTGTTTTGTTAGCTGTGCAGACTTGCATGGGCAGGAGGCATGCACAATGATCATTTAATGAGGACAAGATTTCCTTTCCTCTAACATAATGGTAAGAACAGTGAAAATCACCAAGTGTAACCTGAAAAGAGCAGAAAGAAGAACAAATCATTGAACACAGCGTAGAAGATAAGCCAACACAGAGGCTCAAACGTTTGTGCAGTGGACTGCAGGATAAAAAGTGGTGACCCACTAAAGTCAATGATGGTAACCCTGATGGTAATGACTGTGCTGTTACTACAGCAGCCAAAGAGGGTCTCAGTGTTTTTTTGTTTTGTCTGGAGTGAGTTTAACTGGAGTTGGATTGTTGGTTCCTTCAACCTTTTATTATAGTTAATGGATAAATGAATGAATTGGTGTTCATGAGACTGAGTAGCTATTCCAATACACTACACGAATTCTTGGTAACACTGATGTAAATTAAAATACTCTTGGTAACACTCTAGTACTCTTGCCACTTTGGTGATCACTGGAACACTCCCATGGTCTTCAGTAAAAATTTGTATAGTGAGTACAAAAGTAAAAAAAGATTTTTTTATTGTGTAAATAACAAATACTTATGAATACTTTGAAATTGCTTAATTTTTTTTTGTCAGGCACATCCTGACTCACTGGCAGGAAAAACACCCACATTTCATATACCGTTCAACTTGTCTTGATGTCTAGGTATGCAAGACATTGAGCTTTTCAGGTTTTCAACCCTCTACACCCCCCAAAAATAATTTTAGCCCATTTTTGGACCATACTCTGTGCTGTAAAATTATACCCTCATGATAAAGAATATATCAATAGATGACTTCAGCAAAAATGATCAGAAGGACTTTGCTGTGCATGCTACATCGGCTGACCCCTTAAGGATTCACCCCTACTGACATTTGAGGGGTCAAGTCAGGTAGGCATAGTGGCAAAGGTTTTGGACTTCAACTCTAAAGTTTGTGGGTTCAAATCCCACTACTGACACTGTGTGGCCATGAGCAAGTCACCTCACCTGCCTGTGCTCCAATTGGAAACACAAAAGAAATGTAAGCAATTGCATATCAAATTTGTAAGTCACCTTGGATAAAGGTGTCAGCCAAATAAGTGAATGTAAAGTTACTCCTTTTCACAAAAATTTAAAAAAAGAGTGGGTTTGTTGATTTATACTATTTTGTTGTTACTGATCACAAATAGTTTTGATATTAAATTCTATCTCATGAAGTAAATCTTTACAATTTGTATTCTTATGCTAATTCAGACTTATTTTACTATTTATTTTACTTTGTAGTTTTGGCTGGCAATTTTTCATTGTTTTAGGGATCCAAGATTGCAATAAGGGGGTCATATGGTCAGTATGTGATGACATGCTGACCATGTCCCTTTAAAATGCAGGGCCTGCATAATGTCATCTCTTTTAATCTACTTAGGAAAGTACCATTTTGTCACTTAATATGTTTTATTTTGCTGTTTTGCATCTGCATCTGACTGGCAGTTTTCAGAATTTTGAGCTCAATGTGTCCTTTTGCTTCTGTCTGTTTATACTTAAGTCTGTTTTTACCAATCTCTTTGGTATGAGATGGCCAGGGTTTCACTTTTGTTGTCTTTTGAATATTACTTTGTAAATTCTGTAAAGGAATGTTTTTTTTCTGTTCACATATTATTATTTCTCCATGAATATTGTTTTGTATACATTTTCCCTCTCCCTTCTGAAATTTATAAGCTGTGGTTTCTTTGGTATGTAATGGCCACAAAGTCTGCTTCTTAATTTTCGGGGCATAAGTGAGACCTACAGCTTTAGCTTAAATGACTGTGAAAATACTGCTCTGATTCTTGTTTTGAAGTCTACCACTACTCTATGCTTTTGTGAGTCAAATAAATCATAACACTATTTGTTTCTTTTGCACTGTCATGTTTGTACCTTTTAGGGATTTGTTAAAATGGGCAGGTGCCCACGCTGACTTTACAGTCATGTGGGTAAAGCCTGCTCTTTGTCGCTGATATTCCAGGATTTTGTTATGGTCTGCTAGGTTTCCTGATACCATATGTTATTTCTTCTGCTTTAGTCATCCTGTTGTAGTAGGTAGTGTTATGAAGTGGTTAAGGCTTTGGACTTCAAACTGTGACGTTGTTGGTTCAAATCCCTTATTGACTCTGTGTGACCATGAATAACTCACTTCATCTGCCTCTGCTCCAATTGGAGAACCAGAACAAATGTAACCAATTGTATCATAAATGTAGTAAGTTGCCTTGGATAAAGGTATCAGACAAATAAGTAAATGTGTTTCTGCTTTAATTCAGGAGACTCAGTAATATATCTTTATGGACCCTATCCCAGCAGATCAGATGAAATGCATGAACCAGCCCTTAATGAGGTGCCAGTCCATTAAGGACACACTCTTTCATACACCCATAAATACTCATATTCAGGCTCATACTGAGTCTACAATTAACCACATACACACACACACACACACACATACGTTTTTGAAATTGGGAGGAAAGTGAGAATATTCAGGGAAGATCCCACACAGAAGCAGAATGAACACGTAAACTCAACACTGATAATGACCAGCTGGCTGGATCAATGGAGGAGCAGCCCTAACCATTGCTCCATTGTGTTTGCATCCTATACCTGCTTAATCAAATTCAGGCTAACAAGAAGCCAAAGTCTATATAAAGGCCAATTTTTCTATGTACACAACAAACCCCGCCCCTGTACATCATATGGTTAGTTGAACCTGAAAAGATGTAAAACCTTAGGTTAAATGTGTATGTTTCTGATCCAAAAATCAGATCTGACTTGATGAAAAGCTTTTGATCAGTAAAAGCAAATGTAACGGATGTTTACATGCATTCTTGTCATTTTGCCTTGTTTTGAATAGTATTCATTTTCCTTTCAGCTCAAGTTCCTTATGCCTTGTTATCATTTACCAAAAAGCAACACTTATTCACAAATAAAAAGACAAAACCAATTCCCAATGTGTGATGTGTGCATTCCCTGAATTTAGTTTAATATTTCATGTTCCAAATTGTTTAGTTTCCCCTTGTATTCACTTTATTTCTTATTTAAGTAGGTTGCCTTCAGGCAGCTGCAAAATGATGAATAAATTGAAAAGATTCATGTTATCAAAAACAAGAGCAGTTGAATTCTGAGTCAGTCTCTTAATGAAGAGAGAAGATGTCAGGATGACAACCCCTGCCCCCCTGCTGGCTTTGAAAACCAAGTAAGACAGCATTAATTGGGTTTTTTCATTATATGCTCCACCTCCATCTCCTCTGATAAATAATTCAGTGAGAGAAGGGGCCACATGCCCCATCCAAAATGCAGTTATTCTTGTTAAAGAAGTGTGGCTTTCCTAAACACCCAAACATATTTCATTCTGATACAATAAAAAGGTAAAATAACGAAAGATGGAGCAAAGTGAATTCAAAATGTTTTGAGAAATTATCCACTCCCAACCTGTGATCTGCCTAATCATCTACAACAAAGTGTGGAGGGTCACTAGCATTTTAAGACAGGGAAGCAAGTTAGTATACAGTATATATCTTGTGCACTGATTTCTCCATGCATTCACTCATATACAACACATGTAATGCAACTTCATGTAACTGGTACCTATTCTGGTACCAGCACTAAGGACGAGACAGTCTTGGCTGAAACACCAATTTCTTTGTAGGGCACACACTGACATGGGGCTTTTTGAGAGTCATTAGTTAACTTAACACACATGTCTTTAGAATCCAATAGGAAAATCAGAATACAAAGTGGTAAAAACCCAGAAACAAAGGGAAATGTGAAAACTCCCCACATATATACTGTAGAGACTGGGCTGGGATTTGAACCCAGGACTTTGTAGGCACAGTTGTCTTGTTCACACTGATGCAATTGAAAGGAACTGAAATTAGGAGAACTAAAATAAATTCACTCTTAAATGTTTAATTTCTCAATATATTTGGATTTACTGGCCTCATGTGCTGTGTAAACTTCAGTTAATCACCTAAGTAGTCTTACTGCTAATTGTGATACATTTGTTCCAAAGTTAAAAGGCATTATAAGAGCATTATATTGAATCTATGAATTGTAAGATAGCCTTTGTCTTGTGATCAATGAATATCTAATGTTTAATAAAATCAGTGGAGACTAAGGTTTTAAATGAGTTCAAATATACAGCAACTTTACACTGCCAACATATTCTGTTTGTAATTAGTATCTGTCTCTCCAGGGATATATTATTAATTTTATTTTTTGATAATGAAAAACTTTAGAATATAATGTATTATGGCTTGTCTTTGTTTAATGGATTTATAGTTCTTTGTGCTTCAGAGCAGTATCCTTAATATTGGGCGAATTTGATTGAAAGCCACTGATACTAAGTTTAATATCTCATGTATTAAAGACATAATGAAAGAATACTTTGAAAGTGTCAATGGGTTACTCATATAACTCAATAAAACTATCAAAAAGAAATGGTCAAATCATCTAGCACCCCTGTTTAAACTCACTTTTTAATCTGTGCCTGATGCTACCTGGATAGGCTTCGCCTCCCTGCAACCCTGTAATAAATGAACAGGGCTAAAAAAATGAAATGGATAGATGATTGAAAAATGAAGCGCATTTGTGTCACATATAATCCTTTAATCCTTTATGTGCCTTACAAAACATTCTGGTCAAGATTGATAAGTACATTTTTAAGTGGCACCTTTAATGGCATTTATTAAGAACTTACATTTTTAAACTAATTTATTTTTGATAAAATTAGCTAAGTTTACTCATTAATTTAATTTCCAAACATACTTAGTATAATCAACATGGAGAATCCAAAGCCAAATTTTCCAACCTGGACAATTCAGAGACACTAATCTTTCTAAACAGCATGTATGGAGTATATGAGACAAAACCCATGTGGACATGGTGAGAACATCCAAACAATGCACACAAAATGGAATTAAATTTAATATAAAATATAATATTTATTATGCTACTGAGAATTTCAGTAAATTTACTTCCAACATTTTGCCACTCTGTCTTTATTTGTGATCAGAACAGGAGATTGATCAATGGAAAAAATAGCTTTACGATATCAGATCCATTTTTGGAACCTGCTTATTTCATTGCAGTATAAGGTGCAAGGCAGGCACCAACAAGACCCACATACACAGCTCCAGCTTACACAAAATTGCAAGCTAACATACCATGTATACCTTTAGGATAAGTAAAAAAAAACCCCACATGGGCATGATGAGAGCATGCAGAATTCACACAGAATAGCAGTCAGACCAGCAAATGAACCCAGGTCTGAGATGGGAGAAAGCTGAGCAATCCATTTTGTTGTCCAACAGATTTTTATATTAATTCTAAATGCACATATTCTGTTGATTTATAAGAACATATTGATCAATTTGTTTTCCATCAACAAATATATGCCCTTTGTAGCCTTCAGATATTTAATTAACCAATATTTGGGTTAGTTCCTTCCTCGTGCCTAATGCCCTTGAATAAGTTGTATACCCCTGAAACACTGAAGCGGATTAAATAGGCTTGAAAATGGGTGGATGGATTAATTCTGGGAATTAATGTAACGTGGTAGATAGTAATTTTTATTCAGTAAAGTAGATATTCCAAATGAACATAAATAATTCAGTAACTGCAATAACTGTAAATTGTTTAAATCTTGTATATATAAAAATATATAAATATATAAAAATAGCATGATAGCATTAACAGTGGAGTTTGTTTAATCTGACAGTAATGATCAGAAATATTTATAAAATGTTTTTAAACGACAAACGACAAAACGACAAACGATAAACAAACAAACATAACGATAAACAAACAAATGACAAACGATAAACAAACGACAAACGATAAAATAGTATGATAGCATTTACAGTGGAGTTTGTTTAATCTTACAGTAATGATCAGAAATATTTCTAAAATGTTTTTAAACGACAAACTGGTGTATAGCTTAGTCATAAATATTTAAAGATGATGAGTCATTGCTTTTCCAAAGTTTTTTTTCTACAATTCCCGCACAGAGACTGGGGAAGGACCTTACAGCTGATGGAGTAAAGCTGCTCCCTGGCACGGACGCATGTGTCAAGTTCTTGTCAGCCCAGCCCAGCCTAGCAGAACGGTGTAGTGAGTTGCATAATAGGCACGCGGGAGGCGACGACAAGCTATAATCAGAGGTGCTGACGCACAGCTGCCGTGAAAGTTTGAACTTGAAAGTTAAAAGGAGCGACAGCGAAAAGAGTGTACCCTTTTAGGATCTAGAGTTGTTACGTTTCTTAAAAAGGTTTCTCTTTATACTAAGGTTGTATAAAAGTAGTCATAATGGCAAATTCAAACGAAGTATTCAAACCAAGGTTGGTGAATTATC
Organism: Erpetoichthys calabaricus; assembly: GCF_900747795.2. Taxonomy (NCBI): domain Eukaryota; kingdom Metazoa; phylum Chordata; class Cladistia; order Polypteriformes; family Polypteridae; genus Erpetoichthys; species Erpetoichthys calabaricus. The sequence goes on from NC_041398.2 coordinate 166,828,399, forward strand.
GTCTTGTTAACCCATGTCTGGGGAGTCATATAGCAAACATCCGAAGATTTTTTTAACATTTAAAAACCCTAAAAAATTGTGACTTGTTAAGATCGTGTCTCATTAAGCTTTTTAAAACAATATTTTCCTCGTCCTATTCATTTATGAAATAATGAGATCATTTGAAAGAACTACGGTATTTTTCTTGGAAATCCGGCAAAAATATTAGTCATATTTCTTACACCGTGCCTCTTGTGTTGCCGCGACTTATGTATAAACTAAAATAACGGATATAGGCAAATTACTGAAGAGGTACATTTTATCTTTAAGATAGCAAGTGATACATAATCAGTGCAAAAATATAGAAATGCGATGCGACATCAAGTAAGGACATAAAAAATTAGCTCCCGTCCGACTGAAAAAAAAAACCTCTATAAAAGGCGGTCGCTGCGTTCCAGGGAATCAAAGCCGCTCATCATGGCGCGGAGGAAGGACTGCAGGTCTATGCTCGCGCTGTTTTCATGGTAATGCGCCGCAACACGTCTGGAAGGCACTGCGCTCGACTGCACTTGTAAATCGTGGAACCAGCGAAGGGGCTCGCTGCAAAATATAGGGAAGGTCATTCTTTTCTTTGTCGCGGATATCACCTCAGTTAAGGAGAGAAGGGAAAATCAAGCTCTCCCATTTTGCCCGTGGATTCCATTCCGAAGTAGTCAAAGTCTGGGAAATTTGTTCGAAGAGAGAGCGAGAAGGTGAAGGGGTCTGCAAGTCTAACTGGGCCTCCAGCGAGTGGTAAGTTTGGTTTGGGTTGGGCTCCTAGTGTGTTTTTCGTAACCCGTTGCGAGTGCCGTAGTCAAGAAGGAGACAAACTGTTGGTTTAGCTCCTGACGAGAGGTGGCTTTTTGCGATCTTCGCGCAGGGAGAGGGGAGAGAAGAAGAGTGGGGGAAGAGCTATTCCGGTTTACCCCTCGAGACTGCGTTTTAAATCCCTGCGGTCCACTGGCACCTCTGCCCCGATGCGGAAATGGCAGTCGTGCGTTTCGCTGGGAAATGTAACCTACACATATCGTAACTCCTTGGAAATCACTGAAGTGTAGTTTCCCGAAGAAGAGAGTCGTCGTATTACGCCTGTTTGGCTGGATGGGCGAGCGGCAGGAGTGGGGATGCGATCTTGTTTGAGAGTCTCGTCGCTCCAGCGTTACTTCCCACGATCTGGCTGGGTCCGGGGTACGTAGGGGAGCAAACCTTCTGTTGAGTAAAGTTTTTATTTTTAATATGTCCGAAGACTTGCAAATACAAAAATAATTAAAATAAACTACGTGACACTTGTGGCAGACATAGTGGAATTAAATATGGAGAGCAAGAAAGTAATGAATTTGCTAACGTACAGTACAAAGAGGGCTTGGCTTCTGGCTAAATAACTGCCTGCTGTATATTTCTTGTTTTGGCTTCCTTACCAAAGCAACTAAAGTTGCTCATATTGAATGCAAGAATTCATGAGACAGTGACAGTTTACAGAAAAAGTGTCTGTCAATTCCATCAGTCATTTTTTCTTCATGTTATTAATTAAAACAAGAGTTTTCTTAAGAGTAAGACTGCATCAAGGAATGCACATGAAAGTCAGAAAAATGCAGTAGTCAACGAGCCAGTACGTGAAAAGGACAAGGAGTAAGCAGAAGAAGAAAATGATTGGATGTGTATAGTTTTTTTTATTTTTTAAATTTTAATTATTGACACCAAACCATAATTATTAGCCTACATAGGAATATTGCAGGTGAATTGGGTCCTTCGATTCAAAGGTAGAGTTTTAGGGAGTGATGCCTTTCCATGCCTTCTCTGTTTAGACCCATCTCATTTTACTGGCTCATTTCTACCACTACAAGCATTACCTGCTTTTACTACCATTATGCATCATTTCAGTGATTTCTCAAGATGAGCCTACAATGTGGAGAGGATGTGCTTGAAAATTAACTAGTGGCATGCTCCTGAATAGATGGGAGCTTTATATTGCACTACACACTGGACATTTGCACATAGATTTTATGAAAATAATCAGGATAAAAGTATCTTTTGAAGTTGATTTAGGAGGCGGGTGGCAAAGAATCTAATTGAACTAGAAACATTTGGCCAGAAAATTCATCTGAAAACTACTGTTCCTGGAGATTAAAAAAAAAAAATGGGAATAAATAAAAATCGGACTATGCAGTTTAATGTAAATAAATGCAATATGCTTCATGGAAGAAAAAGAAACTTTTAAAACCAATGTCAGCAATGCTAGCTTAGAAGTTGCAAATTTTGAAAAAGGTGTAGAATTTTAAACTTGGCACAACGTTCTGGGTAATGCAGTGAAGCAAGGATGACTTGAATTTTACATTATATTGTATTCCTGAACCAAGGTGCATCTCTTACCCAGACAAAGCATAAACTTATTTGGTCTTGGAAAAGTTTGGGCTCAATGGAGACCTAATACATGTTTTCAAAATTCTCAAAGTTGATCTGGCAGGATACTTACTTACATTTTTAAAAACTGGATTAAATACCTGAAACCCCATGGAAGTTAGAGAAAGATGCATTCTTGATGGACATTTTTAAACACTTGTTCAAAACAAATAGTAGTTAAAATCTCAAAGTTTAAAGTAATGGGCCTAAATGAGAGAACTTGATAGCTTGGCTGCTTTCAGACCAAACAAACTTGAAATTTCTTACCTTGTTTTTCAAATTTCCAGTGTTCTTAGTGCAGCTTAAAAAATATTATTTGAAACAATAAAAATTGATGCTAATACAGTATAGAAATTCTACCAAAAGTAAGCACTCCTATTCAGTACAATGATTAAGCTTATCTGTAAATAAAATATTAGATTCTACTATTACCTACAGTAAAATGGATTATAATATTCACAAATCTGCCTAATCCAAACTCTAAATCTCTGCAACACTGGGTGCAATGGGGTACCCCTTTATAGCCGGGAGCCCAGACTGTAGCAGAGCCCACTTATGCACACACAAATCCAGCACAAAACTTTCACTTAACTTGCACTTTTCGTGTAGGAAAACCCTGTGCAGATAGTGACCAGGTACATGAGTCAAACCCATGAAACTGCATCACATGCATACTTGATAATTACTGTATGTTCATATGGGCCGGACCAATTTAGAGCCTTAAGCACAAGAGAGGCAGACCAAAACAAACATGGGGTTGACATACAAACTCCACTCAGAAAGTGATTCAAACATCTAAGAAATGTATGTATTAAGGCCTGTCTCACATAGATGGAGCTATTGCTGTGAAATGCTGCAATTCCTGAACAAGATGCTAACTCATGTATTGTCCTCTTCTGGAAAGTGATCACGAACCAACGACTAGCTAGCTGAGCAAAAGAGGTCCCCTTTGCAGAAAGTATATTGAAGTCAAAAGGCTTAATGACCAAACATTTCAACAAATAAACCCTAATATGTAGAGAGAACACAGTTGGATCAGACAGGAGTTGTACAAATGGCAGTGTTAGGATGAATTATTTCCACATGAAATTGTCAAATTTAATGTAAGCTTGAACACTTTCTTATTTTTGTTTTCTGTCACTAGCTGTTTTAAAGGTTGCTAAATGCTTTTGATTGGTGGTGTAGCGTTTCCTCCCCTAAATTCTTGTATTTTTTGCCTTTTTCTTTTTCTTCTTCAGGATAACTTTGTCTTGGTTTGATTTCTACCTTCTGCTGTCTGGTTAGGCTCGGGTAGATTAAGAAATTAAGAAATATTTTGTTTTTTGCTATATCTTTAATTGCTTTGCTTCATCATTTTCTTTTTAATTCACATTTTCTGTGGTGTTTGCTATATTTATATCCTAATTAATGATGAGAAAAGCAAGTAACAGTGCAACCAACAAAATGCTAAAGGGTGGCTATTTCAGTGTTATCCATGTGTATGATTATTAGTAATAATTACTTAAATAACTAGAACATTATACATTAACCATGCATTAAAAAGAACAGTGGTTTTTTTTTAGCACTCTTAAGACAAACACATTTTTGCTTCATTTTGTAATAATTTAGCTTATCCATTTTGTAACATCTGGATTGATGGGAAAAAAAATGGGTTGAAAACCTACAGGCACAGATCAACCCAACATCTAAATATGAAAACAATTGCATTAAGCAAAGTCAGTCACACATGGATAGTTTATTCAGTTGGTGGGTAATCCTGTTAAAAAATGTATATTAATTTCTGGCTGGTAGTCAAATCTGCAAGTCTAGAATTGTTTTAGCCTCTGATGTTAATAGAAACTTGTCCTTTGAAGCAATTTTAAATTAATTGAATGGTTTTTAATAGGGATGCACGATAATATCGGATTTATATTTGTATTGGCAGATAATGGGTTAAAATAATTTTATCGGCATCGGACCGATGACTAAATTGGACCGATAATTCGAACCGATATTGATGACGCATTCACTGTGTTCTGGATGTGCCGGACGTTTAGGCGACGCTGGGCTACTGTGCGAAAATGTCTGCGGTGTGGAAGTTTTTCAAAGTGAGTGAGAGTGACATAAAATATGCCATTTGCAACACTTGTTTGACTAATGTTTTGCGTGGAGGGACCAAAGTGCAAAATTTCAATACCACCAACTTAATTACACACTTGAAGACACGCCATCCCGACAAATATACAGAATTCCTCAGAGCAAAAGAGGAGAATCCTGCGCCACCGCGCACAAAATCAAAAACTGCCGTTAATCAACGTGTTGATCAGTTACTTGAAAAATCAAAGAAATTTGATAAAGACAACCCTAAAGCTAAAACAATTACTGCAAAGGTGATGGAATTTATTGCTCTGGACGATCAGCCATTTTCTGTTGTCGAAGATACAGGATTTCGAAGGCTGCTTGAGTATCTCGAGCCCCGTTACCAGATACCCAGTCGCCGTTATTTTTCGGACATAGCGCTTCCAGAGTTGCATAAAATTGTGGAAAGTCATGTGCACACACTCCTTGCTGAAGATGTCACAGCCATAAGCTTTACCACTGATATATGGACATCTGATATGAGTGCTATTAGTATGCTTAGTTTAACTGCTCAGTGGATCGACCGCAAGTTTGAATTGCAGAAAGCAATCTTGCACGCCCAAGAATGCTCCGGATCACACACGGGTGCTGCACTCTCTGTAGCTTTTAAAAGAATGTTTGAAACATGGAAAATACCCAAAGAGAATGTTCATGTAGTATTACGAGACAATGCACGCAACATTGCAAAGGCTATGGAGGAATGCGGGATCCCAAGTCTGCCATGTATGGCTCATACTTTACAGCTTGCCATGAACGATGGCGTACTATCCCAGCGCAGTGTCTCTGATACAATAGCGATCGGCAGAAAAATAGTCGGTCACTTTAAGCATTCACAATTAGCCAACTCGCGGCCTAAAACTATACAAACTGAACTTGGTATGCAGCCGAAAATGCTTCAGCAAGATGTTTCGACTAGATGGAGCAGCACATTCTATATGCTGCAAAGCTTGCTGGAGCTGAAAAGAGCCCTTGGGGCTTATGCCTCCGATTTTGAGTTACTTGCAACACGAACGCCTAATCAGTGGGGTTTGATCGAGAACATAATCACACTCCTTGCTCCATTTGAACAACTGACAAAAGAAATTTGCCAGTCTGAAGCCTTGGCTTCTAACGTTATTCCCTCAATTAATGCCTTAAAACGACTGTTGACTAAAAGTGCTCATACTGACTTCGGAGTCAAAACCAGTAAAAGCGCTCTCTTGGAGGCTGTAAACAATCGTTTCATTGAGATTTACAAAGAATCCATGTACTGTGTTGCCACTATTGTAGACCCGAGATACAAAGACCGCTATTTCGATGCAGATGTAAAATCACTGGCATTCAAAATGTTGCAAGCTCAGGTGGAACTTGCATCGAACGAAATGCAGACGACTGAATCACAGATAGATGGTCCACAAAAGAAAAGGGCCAAGAGAAATGACGAAGTGGCTTGCACGCTCTTCGAAATGTACAACGAAATTCTTGAAGAGAACACATTGATGCCTCGGGAAAACAGCCAGATGACAACAGAGGTGAGTTAAAAAAAAAAAAAGGCTCTGTGGAGATCTTTACAACATTGTTTTAAGTAAATAACATGGGCTGTCGGATATAATATCACTATTCTAACATAATTCGAATGTATACAAAATCTTGGAAGGCAAGAAAGAAAAACGGCAATCGAATGTAAAAAGAGCGGTTGTTGGTTTTACCTTGCACTAACTTTGGCTTCATGTTACTTAAGACGTGCTGGACACTTTTGTGGGATTTTACAGATCTGTTTTTGCACGTAAGTTTTTAGGATCAGTCTATGCGTATTTCTAAATTGTTAACCCATATTGTTATTAGTCATTAGTTAAACGGTCGGCATCTTCTGTGTTAAACACAACCATTTTAAAGATTGCTAGTTTTCATCAAGCGACTGAGCCAACTATAGCCTATGCTTCTTTGCTTCATATTGTTGTTCGGTGCGTGTTAACTAAATAGTTTCATAAATAAACAAACTCGTTTTACATTTTTTTGTTACTTTGAAAAATGCTGTCTGCTAATAATTGATTATAATACTTTGTTGAGGTCTTTCAAGTATTTTGTGTAACATTTAATACACTTGTTTCATTTGTAAAACACTTAAAGGGTCACAATGCTTCAGTTTATTTACTGTAAAAAATAGACAAAGGGATATAAGGTCCTCTGGCCTCTAGGAAAAAAAGAAAAAAAATGACTGCATTTACTTTGTTTGAGCAATCACTGACAATTTTGTTTGTTTTTCTTTTGAACGTTGTCTTTAGAAAGTGCCAGTGCGGTTTGTGTCTTACTTCTCTTTGCGTTGCTTTTTGTGGGACAGCCAATCACATTCATGGAAGACACTGTTTTCAACTGAGTCTCTTAAGCAATAATGAGCAACTTGTAAGCAGATCATGATCATGCCCAATGCGTCGATCGTGTTGCATTCAAAAAAAATTTTTTTTTAAACGTTAGTCTATCATATATCCTCCCTATGGCATCTGCCACTTGATTGACATACAGGGCGGCCAGTCTGAGATCTCTTTTCTTCTAACACACTAGTCATCCCGCACTCGCGATCAAACGCGCGAGCTACTGCAAAACTCCGGCTGTTGATCTAGTTAGCCTTCCAATTTATATCGACTAAAGAAGGGATTTAAAAAAAAAAAATTTGTTTGGGCAGGGTATGGGCTGGATGTAGAATTGGAAGAGGATTTTTTACTCACAATGTCACAATCGAAGTGCGTTTGTCTGATATGTCAATCTATCATTGCTATTCCAAACAAGGAAAATGTGGAAAGGCACTTTCGAACTGTTCATAAAAACTACGAAACTGACTTCCTTCCGAAAAGCGATCCGAGAAAGAGAAAGGAGAGGGAAGTAAAATCGCCGTTAATCGGACAGCCGTCATTTTTCACATTCAGCTGAAGTCTGAGGCTCATGGACAGTTTTGGAACTTACTCACAGAGAAAAAGTTCCCAAAAATGAGGAAATGTGCTGCCTCCTTGACTGCATTATTCGGCTCTACTTATTTATGCGAGTCAGCCTTTTCCCATATGAAGATTATTAAATCCAAGTACTGTAGTGACCATAAATGTATTGAATTGTTATTGTGCCATAAGGGTTATTCAGTTATGCAAGGTATGACAACATATATTTTATGTATAATGTATACTCAGTATATATATATATATATATATACAGTGGAACCTCGGTTCACGAACGTCTCGGCACACGTACAACTCGGTTTATGACCAAAAAGTTCGCCAAACTTTTGCCTCGGTTCATGACCAAACACTCGGTATACGAACAAGCCAGGTTCCCTTTCGGTTTGTTGATGTTCATTCTCTCCCTGTGCATTTCCTGTGCAGCAAGCGAGAGAGAGCACGCGCGCACACGCACACACACACAGAGAGAGGCAGCGCAAGAGACAGAGGGCTGTACACACACACACACACACACACACACACACACACACACACACACACACACACAGGAACACGCGCGAGAGAGGCGTGTGCGCACACACACAGGAGCGCTCTAGACAGACACACTGTGAGCTGCAAAGCTGATCGCACCCCCAGAGAATACAGACGCCCCTGGGAAAACTCCTAAGAAACATGGACAGACTACCTTAACATTCCTCCTTTCCCTTCTTCCCGGCTCTGTCGTGTAATATGCCTCTCGTGCGGTGCTCCGCCTTCTTAAAAAGCCTGCACGGGCTTCTTTCAGTTTGTTAAATTGGTTGCTTGCTTCTCCTTCTTTCTCTGTCAGACAATCTGTGCTCCTGGCGGAGCTGTCATCTCTGACTTGTCATGGAGCACGTTTAAACTGTTGAAAAGAGACAAATGTTTGTTTGCAGTGCTTTGAATAAAGTTCCTTTTTTTCTACAACCTCCTGTGTCTCTGTGCAAATCTGTGACCCAAGCGTGACAACACACACAGGCGCTCCAGGCTCGCAAAAGAGAGACGCACGCACACACAGGCGGGGGAGAGAGAGGCGCGTGCTAGAGAGACACGCACAGGAGCGCTCCAGGCTCGCAAAAGAGAGACGCACGCACACACACACAGAGCGATTGAGGGACGCATAAGTTAGAGAAGGCTTGTTTTTGTTTTCAGTTCTGTTTCCGGTGATCGGTTCGTAGCCTGCATTGTTGCAGTGTTACTTTTCTTGGTGGTTTATTAAATTACGGATTTTTCAAATGTTCCTTTTTTCCCCTGTGCTTAAAACTCATTAAAAAAAGTGTTTTTAGTGAGAGCGGTTCCTAGCACTATAGCGCGAACTATTGCAGTGTTAGTTTTCTCTGTTGTTAAAGGTTTTCTCAGTGTTATTCAATGTTTTTACATTTAGTTTACCATTACGCTGTGCATTCTATGGTATAATTAACTATATTTGTGCTTAAAAACTGAAAAAATGTATATATTTACATACAGTTTCTACGGTCTGGAACGGATTAATTGTATTTACATACAATCCTATGGGAGAAATTGCTTCGGTTCACGACCAACTCGGTTTACGACCAGAGTTGTGGAACGAATTATGGTCGTGAACCGAGGTTCCACTGTATATATATATATATATATATATATATATATATATATATATATATATATATATATATATATATATATATATAATTTTTAATGTAGGTAGATAATTTCTATCTGGTCATTTTAAAAGTAGCTCGCAAGCCGAAAAAGTGTGGACACCCCTGATCTACAGTGAAAAGCAAAAATATTAATAATAAAATGTTTCAAAAAACAGCAAATACAATACAGACATGCATTCAATTCAAATGCCATATACTTTTTTTTTATTGTAAGGATTCTAATCTTAATCTGACAGCCCTGGTAAAAGCCAAAATGCAGATCTATCTTTTAGATATGAAAGATGACACAGAATATAATATTGTATATGCATGCTACTTGGCAGGTGCAGGGATTTCTTTCTGAAGCACCAATCCCGAGGAATGAAAATCCACTGAAATATTGGAACAACAACTGGAGTCGGTTTCCTACCATTGCCAAAGTAGCACGCAAGTTCCTGTCAGCCCCATGTACTAGCGTGGATAGCGAGAGATTATTCAGTTTGGCTTCAATTGTGATCAACGAAAAGAGAAACAGAATTTCCCGTGGCAAGGCAGAGATGCTCTTGTTCGTTAAGAAAAACCTCCCCATCATGCTTAAAAAAATAGAAAAGAATGATAAGCCTCCAGAAAAAAAAAGTTACTTATTTCTTTACTGTTGTACGCTTTTCTGATTTTTAAAATTATAGATTGGTTAGATTTATTCCATCAAAAAAGAAAGAAAAAATGTTACGTGGTAAACTATTTAATACTGCAGACTGTAAAACAAAGGATCAGATAGCCAGTCAAATGTGATTGAGCAGAAGCCATTTTAATGATTGTAAATAATCTGCAAAAGTTGTTATTCTTAAGTTGTATTGCTTATTTCATTGTAATTGTACATTTTACCATTTTTTTTCAGTTTTCATTTTTTCGATTATTGTTGAATTTGTTGTATTTGTTCCATCAAAAAGAAAGAGAAAAGTTATTTAAAGCAAAAACCTGTAGAACTGTTACCCATATAACCAACAGGTAGCCAGCTAAATGTGGCAGATATCATTTGTTTTTAATGATTGAATGTGGTGTGCAAAATTGTTATACAAATAAATGTTCACTTTGTCTGTAATTCTTGTCCAGACAGATCAAGTCTCATTTTTCTCTGTATCTTATAAATATGTATATCGGCATCGGTATCGGCATCGGCAGATAAGTACATAGACATTATCGGATATCGGCATCGGCCCAAAATTCCCATATCGGTGCATCCCTAGTTTTTAATAATCCATGTGTATGTAATTTGCTATTAGAAAAGTTACATGCTTATGTTGCCCACACTTTTTTTTGTTTATTTTAAACATCTGTTCATTTCGTATTACTAGATAATTAGAACATTTTATTAATAGTAATTGTAATAATGGTAAATAGTGATCATAAGGTAACAAAACAAAATTTTTGCTTTTGCCATCTCAGTCCTTAGAGGGAACATTGTTACTGATGATTGCCTAATGACCGTATAATTTGTTGGCTAGTTAAACTAAAATGTTTTTGAACATTGGCACACTGCAAAAAGATTGGTTGCAAATGGGAAAGTATTACTTTAGAGGACTCCAAGGGTGACACTGACAGCAACTACAGTAAGTGCATAATTGATGTAGGAAGTCATTTAAAGGGAAAGAACTCAATTTAAAAATACACTTAAACTGCTATCACAAAGATATCTATAAAGAGATTGAGTATTGTGACATGCTGAAAATATACAAACTTACCACACAAGGTAAAATGAAGGCCTACACTGGTCACTGCACTTTAACTTTGTGTCTGCAGAAAGATAAAATTGATCAGTTGAATTCAAAAAGAGTGTGCAGGTTCAGCTATTAGAGCACTAGAACAGGCCAGTCAGCCCAACAAAGCTCGCCAGTCCTATCCACCTAATGCATCTAAAAAACATCGTCTAGTTTTGAAAGTTACTAAAGTCTGTCTGCCATGCTACTTGGTAGCATATTCCAATTGTCTGTGGTTCTCTGTGTAAAGAAAAACTTTCTAATGTTTGTGTGAAATTTACCCTTAACCAGTTTCCAGCTGTATCCCTGTGTTCTTGATGAACTCATTTTAAAATAAGTCTTGATCCACTGTACTAATTCCTTTCATAATTGCAAACACTGTAATCATGCCACCTCTTAATTTTCTTTTGCTTAAACTGAAAAGGCTTGACTGTTTTAAACTTTCTTCATAATTCATCCCCTTTTGCCCTGGAATCAGCCTAGTCGCTCTTCTCTGAACCTTTTCTAATGCTGCTATGTCCTTTTTGTAGCCTGGAGACCAAAACTACCCCCAGTACTCCAGATGAGGCCTCACCATTGCGTTATAAAGCTTGAGCATAACCTCCTTGAACGTGTGCTCCACACATCATGCTATATATCCTAACATTCTGTTTGTCTCAGTGGCTTCTGAACACTGTCAGGAAGTTGATAGCTTAGAGTCTGCTACAACTCCTAAATCCTTCTCATAAGGTGTACTCTCGATATTCAGACCTCCCATTGTGCATTCAAAACATTTTTACTTCGTATGTGTAATGCTTTACTGACTTTACATTTTATCTGCTACAAATTGCCCAAGCCTGTATGCTGTCCAAGTCCTTGTGTAATTATTTAACTGATTCTAAATTATCTTCCAATCCACTGTGAATCACTAGGGGGTGCACCGCCGCCCACACCCAACACAAACAGAAATGGGACACACGTGTACAGCACAGTTCCCACACAAGCACCAAATGGTTTTTCTTTCACCATCTGCCTCCGCTCCTTTTGGCAAGCTTCATCCTCTTCCACCCGACTCTGGGTCCTGGAGTAGTGGCTGCTGGCTCCTTTTATAATGCACCCGGAAGTGTTCCAGGCACTCGTTGACCTAAATCTGGCAGCACTTCTGGATGTGGTGGAAGGGCTCAGCTGCAGCTCCCCCTGGTGGCATCCATAGAATCCAATAGTGCTGCACCAAACTCCAGCTCCCATGTAGGCCAGTAGGAGTCCAAGACACTGCTGCAGTCCAGGATGGCTGCCACCTAGTGCTCTGGGAGAGGTAATGCTGTGTATATGTTCCCTTCCCCTGTCCTTCCAGCGTAGAGGCATCCCGGCCAGGCAAGGGCCTCAGCTGCATGACACACCACCTATCTTGGTATCATCTGCAAACTAACCAGTTTGTTACTTATATTACTACCTATTAATATAATAATATATATATTAATATAATCGATACTTTATTATTCCCAAGGGGAAATTCATATATATATATATATATATATATATATATATATATATATATATACAGTGGTGTGAAAAACTATTTGCCCCCTTCCTGATTTCTTATTCTTTTGCATGTTTGTCACACAAAATGTTTCTGATCATCAAAAACATTTAACCATTAGTCAAATATAACACAAGTAAACACAAAATGCAGTTTTTAAATGATGGTTTTTATTATTTAGGGAGAAAAAAAATCCAAACCTGTGTGTCCTATGTGAAAAAGTAATTGCCCCCTTGTTAAAAAATAACCTAACTGTGGTGTATCACACCTGAGTTCAATTTCCGTAGCCACCCCCAGGCCTGATTACTGCCACACCTGTTTCAATCAAGAAATCACTTAAATAGGAGCTGCCTGACACAGAGAAGTAGACCAAAAGCACCTCAAAAGCTAGACATCATGCCAAGATCCAAAGAAATTCAGGAACAAATGAGAACAGAAGTAATTGAGATCTATCAGTCTGGTAAAGGTTATAAAGCCATTTCTAAAGCTTTGGGACTCCAGCGAACCACAGTGAGAGCCATTATCCACAAATGGCAAAAACATGGAACAGTGGTGAACCTTCCCAGGAGTGGCCGGCCAACCAAAATTACCCCAAGAGCGCAGAGACGACTCATCCGAGAGGTCACAAAAGACCCCAGGACAACGTCTAAAGAACTGCAGGCCTCACTTGCCTCAATTAAGGTCAGTGTTCACGACTCCACCATAAGAAAGAGACTGGGCAAAAACGGCCTGCATGGCAGATTTCCAAGAAGCAAACCACTGTTAAGCAAAAAGAACATTAGGGCTCGTCTCAATTTTGCTAAGAAACATCTCAATGATTGCCAAGACTTTTGGGAAAATACCTTGTGGACTGATGAGTCAAAAGTTGAACTTTTTGGAAGGCAAATGTCCCGTTACATCTGGCGTAAAAGGAACACAGCATTTCAGAAAAAGAACATCATACCAACAGTAAAATATGGTGGTGGTAGTGTGATGGTCTGGGGTTGTTTTGCTGCTTCAGGACCTGGAAGGCTTGCTGTGATAGATGGAACCATGAATTCTACTGTCTACCAAAAAATCCTGAAGGAGAATGTCCGGCCATCTGTTCGTCAACTCAAGCTGAAGCGATCTTGGGTGCTGCAACAGGACAATGACCCAAAACACACCAGCAAATCCACCTCTGAATGGCTGAAGAAAAACAAAATGAAGACTTTGGAGTGGCCTAGTCAAAGTCCTGACCTGAATCCAATTGAGATGCTATGGCATGACCTTAAAAAGGCGGTTCATGCTAGAAAACCCTCAAATAAAGCTGAATTACAACAATTTTGCAAAGATGAGTGGGCCAAAATTCCTCCAGAGCGCTGTAAAAGACTCATTGCAAGTTATCGCAAACGCTTGATTGCAGTTATTGCTGCTAAGGGTGGCCCAACCAGTTGTTAGGTTCAGGGGGCAATTACTTTTTCACACAGGGCCATGTAGGTTTGGATTTTTTTTTCTCCCTAAATAATAAAAACCACCATTTACAAACTGCATTTTGTGTTTACTTGTGTTATATTTGACTAATGGTTAAATGTGTTTGATGATCAGAAACATTTTGTGTGACAAACATGCAAAAGAATAAGAAATTAGGAAGGGGGCAAATAGTTTTTCACACCACTGTATATATATATAAAATAGTAGCAGCCCTAGCACTGACTCCTGTGGCACACCATTCTTAACATCTGCCAATTCTGATAACATTCCTCTCACCATCACCCTCTGCTTCCTGTGTCTAAGCCAATTCTGCACCCATTTGAAAACATCACCCTGAACTCCCACTTTTAGTTTGATGCTGAACCTCTCATGTGTCACCTTATGAAATGCTTTCTGAAAGTCCAGATAAATAATATCATATGCTCCACTTTGATCACGTCCTTTTGTTGCTTCCTCATAGAATTCTAGCATGTTGGTAAAACATGACCTCCCTCTTCTGAACCCATGCTGACTGTTCAGAAAAATTCCTGTATCTGCCATGTGCTGCTCAAACTTATCCTTAATAATTCCTTCCATTAATTTTCCTGTGATGCATGTTAAGCTTACTGGCCTATAGTTGCTTGGATCTGCCCGGTCACTCTTTTTATATAACAGGATAATATTTGCCATTTTCCAGTCCTTCGGAATCTCCCCAGAGCGCAGTGACTTCCTAAAAATGTGTGTGAAGGATTTATATATGTACTCGCTAGCCTCCTTAAGTACTGGGGGGTTAATATTACATGGTCCTGGGGCCTCATGTATAAACAGTGCGTACGCACAGAAATGTTGCGTAAGAATGTTTCCACGTTCAAATCGCGATGTATAAAACCTACACTTGGCGTGAAGCCACGCACTTTTCCACGGTACCTCATACCCTGTTGTACGCAAGTTCTCCGCTCGGTTTTGCAGACTGGCGGCACCCAGCGTCAAAGCAGTGCTACTGTTCCTGTGTGGTTACCCTTTCTTAAAGCCGCCGTCGTGGATGTGGATCTATCAAATAACACTGAAATTAACCGCATATCATTCATAAATTTAATGCATCTGATTGTAATTAACCTGTAACAATATAGTGGTCCACAGAATGGTCAAACTATTTTAAATACCATAACTGCTTTAGCATTGTTACTCCCACTGCACCTTTTTCTTCTTCTGTCAGCTGCTCCTGTTAGGGGTTGCCACAGCGGATCATCTTTTTCCATATTACTCTCACTGCACCACTGGGAGTATTTATATCACTGTATCTGAGTGTGAATCACAGATCTACAGCGATCGGAAAGAGAATTATCGGTATACAGCACTCAGCCATTCACTATTTGAACTACTCTCATCCGACCAATGCTTCACAGCCTTTCCTGTTCGGACCTCGCGGTTCACAAACCGTGTCATCCCAAGAACTCTAAACGCACTCAATCAGTCCATCAAGTGCTTCTTGTAGAACTGTTTGTACTTGCAAGTTACAGTGAGGTAATTGTACTTCTGATACAGTTATAATATTGCACAACCTGAGCCACTTTATAAAGCGCGTATTTACATATGATGACGATATCATTTTTAAGATGAAATGCAGCAAAATATGTTTATATTATATAGATAAAACTTTAACTACATGGTGCCGCAGCGCTAGCAAGCTTGAGCTTCGTTCACGGTTTGTTCCTACCTCGTGCTGTATTCATACTGTGGCTGGCGCGACACTGGAAGGATAGATGGATAGAATAATTAAACATTACAAAGATATTTCGATGTTTTTTTAAAAGTTTTGAAGAATCTGCGTTCTAAGCTTACAGATGGCTTAACGTCTATTACAGAGCTGATTGGGTATTTGGAAAAAGAAAAGTAAGGACAGGAATTGGGGGTTAGTACTTTGAAAAAGACAGAACTGCTACAATAAAGTAGTTCATTGAAGGTCGCGCATGGCGCAGCAAGCACCTTGCTGTAAGACATGAACAATCACTGCGCCACTGTGTTCCTATGTTTAATAACATGCTTTAACTCATATCATCATGAAAATGATATCACGTATACTTCTCAGTATTTTAATTATTCATAGAACTGTAATATTACAAACGTAATGGATTCTGTGTCCTGTCGGAGGAAGAGCACGTAGTGATTCAGGCACATAGAGCACATATAAGATCAAATACACAACAAATCATTTAACGTGCTACCTTAGTTACGATGGGATTTGAGAAACTAGTAAATTAAACGATTTTAAGATGACGTTTATGATGTTCTGCTTTAATGACAAAATAAACTACGTGATTAAAGTGGAAATTTCGAGATTAAAGTTGACATTTCATGCTTTTTTTCACAGTGTGCCTTTTTTTTTTTCACTGTACCCTAATAAGCTTTCATATGACACTCAGACGGTGGGCTACGAGTCGCCTTTTCACGTCGACTTTGATATGTGACAACTTCTTTTTTATTTCGGGCACTGTGCGACTTTGTGAACTTGAGCTTTCGAGTTCCTCCGACACGCTATGTCACTCGATCAACTTCCTTTTGTTGCTTATATAACTGTTTAAACCAACAAATAGTACGTTTTTCTTTGCCTCCATTTGGTATTCGCTGAAATTCTGTTATTTTTCCTCGTACTTTTGCCATTGCCTTTTCACAGAACGCTGAACTTAAGGGCTATTTATATTGATTTGCATATTCAAAGAGGTGTAATTCTGGGAGGATTTGGGACGGGACAGCAAGCGCGTGTACGTGCGCTTATTTCCACGCTGAGCAGGATTTATGTAGCGGAAGTTGGTGAACGCACAGATTCCGGCATCTGGATGTTTCTGTGCGTAAGCACATTTCGGCTTTTGTGCTTACGTCATGTTATAGTGCAAATTCTACGCACAGCGTTATGCATGAGGCCCCTGGTGATATGTTTGATTTCAGCCTATTTAATCTGGCAAGTACTTCTCACTCTGTAGTTTCCAAATCCTTCAGTATTTCCGTAGTAGTCCTGTTTACCGTTGGGAGGTTATTCACTTGTGAAGACCTCAGAAAAATGAAAGCTTAGCGTGTCCTCTGTTTCACTGTCTGTATCTTTTAATTCCCATTTACTATTTCTGATGCACTTCACCTCCTACTTGACTGTTCTTTTACTACTAAAATACTATAAGAATCTCTAAAAGGAATCTGCTATATTCCTTTCCAACTGTCTTTTAGCCTCCCTAATATCCTTCTTAATGGTTGCCTCATGTTCTCGTATGTTCTACAATTCACTTTGGAGTTGTTAGTGTTATATGCCATTATAAAGCTGTTTTTTCCTTTGCAGCTTCTTTTTTAACTCTTTATTAACCCACTGTAGAGTTTTTAAAAATCTCCTGTTAATTCCTAATTTAGGTATGTACCTGTCCTACATTACATGTAAAACACTTTTAAACCTGTTCCACTGCTCCACGACTGTCTCCACACACATTTTCACACCAGCTCAATCCTTGCCGTACGCAAGTTCTCCGCTCGGTTTTGCAAACTGGCGGCACCCAGCATCAAAGCAGTGCTTTTTGTTCTAGTGTGGTTTCTCTTTTGTTTTTTTAGGTCCACATCCATGATGTGGCTTTATCAAATACACTGAAATTTACCGCATATTGTTTATTAGTTTAAGGCTTCTGATTGTAATTAACCTGTAACAATTATAATGGTCCACAGAATGACCAATCTATTCCAAATACCATAGCTGTTCAAAAACAGTTTCATCCCAAGAACTATAAACATATTCAATTGGTCCATCAAGTGCTCCTGGTAGAGTTGTTTGTACTTTATAAGTACAATTACCTCACTGTAAGCTTGCGATACAGTTATAATATTGCACAACCTGAGCCTCTTTATAAAGCATGTATTTACATATGATGACGATATCATTTTTAAGATGAAATGCAGCAGAATATGTTTATTAAATTATATAGATACAATGTTATCATTTAAATAGTCTATATTGTTAATAGTTAAACATGTGAGGACATGGTGACGCAGCACTAGCGACATGCTGGCACCCCATTCAGGGATTGTTCCTGCCTCGCATTGTATTCTTGCTGGGACTGGCGCAACACTGGATGGATAGAATAATTAAACATGTACTATGAAGATATTTCAATGTTTCTTAAAAGTTTTGAAGAATTAGCGTTTTAAGCTTACAGATGGCTTGACATCTATTACAGAGCTGATTGTGTGGCGATTGGGTACTTGGAGAAAAAAAAGGAAGGACAGGAATTGGGGGTTAGTATGTTTGAAAGAGACAGTACTGCTGCAGTAAATTATTTCATTGAAGGTTGCGTACGGCGCAGGAACAATCTCTGGACGGGGCGCCATCTCGTCCCTATCATTGCGCCACCGTGTTCCCATGTTTAATAACATGCTTTAATTCCTATCATCATGAAAATGATAACCAGTATACGTCTCAGTATTTAAACTATTCAGAGATCTGTAATATCACAAAGAAGAACAAATACAATTCAAAGCATTTAACGTGCTAGTTTAGATACGATGGTATTTGAGAAACTAGTAAATTTAAAGATTTTAAGATGAAGTTTATGATCTACTTTAATGACAAAGTAAACTGTGATTAAAGTGGAAATTTCGAGATTATTTTTTTTCATTTCTCTGTACCCTAATTAGCATCCATGTGACTCTCAGATGGTGGGCTACGGCTCGCCTTTTCACGGCGACTTTGATATCTGGCAACTTTTTTTATTTCGGGGTACTGTGCGACTTTGTGAACTTGAGCTTTCGAGTTTCTCCGACACTCTATGTCTCTTGATCAACTTCCTTTTGTTTTTATAACACTGCTTCAACAAATAGTACAGTTTTCCTTATCTCCACTTGGTATTCACTGAAATTCTTCTATTTTCCCCTGTGCTTTTGCAATTGTCTTTTCACAGAATGCTGAGCTTAAGGGCTATTTATACTGATTTGCATATTCAAAGAGGCGTAATTCTGGGAGGAGTTGTGGAGTGGCAGCAGGCGCATGCACGTGCATTACTTTTCACGCAGACCGGGATTTAAGTAGCAGAAGAGTGTGGAAATTGGCGTACAGTAATCCCTCCTCCATCGCGGGGGTTGCGTTCCAGAGCCACCCGCGAAATAAGAAAATCTGTGAAGTAGAAACCATATGTTTATATGGTTATTTTTATATTGTCATGCTTGGGTCACAGATTTCCGCAGAAACACAGGAGGTTGTAGAGAGACAGGAACGTTATTCAAACACTGCAAACAAACATTTGTCTCTTTTTCAAAAGTTTAAACTGTGCTCCATGACAAGACAGAGATGACAGTTCTGTCTCACAATTAAAAGAATGCAAACATATCTTCCTCTTCAAAGGAGTGCGCGTCAGGAGCACAGACTGTCAGAAAGAGAGAGGATCTTGCCTGAAGAAGGGGCCTGAGTTGCCTCGAAAGCTTGCATATTGTAATCTTTTTAGTTGGCCAATAAAAGGTGTCATTTTGCTTGGCTTTTCTCTACAGAGGAAAGCAAACAAATCAATAGGGCTGTTTGGCTTTTAAGTATGCGAAGCACAGCCGGTACAAAGCTGTTGAAGGCGGCAGCTCACACCCCCTCCGTCAGGAGCAGAGAGAGTGAGAGAGAGAGACAGAGAAAAACAAACAGTCAAAAATCAATACGTGCCCTTGGAGCTTTTAAGTATGCGAAGCACCGTGCAGCATGTCACTTCACGAAGCAGCTGCACAGAAGGTAGCAACGTGAAGATAATCTTTCAGCATTTTTAGACGAGCGTCTATATCGTCTAGGTGTGCGAACAGCCCCCCTGCTCACACCCCCTACGTCAGGATCAGAGAAAGTCGGCGCAAGAGAGAGAGAGAGAGAGAAAAGTAAGTTGGGTAGCTTCTCAGCCATCTGCCAATAGCGTCCCTTGTATGAAATCAACTGGGCAAACCAACTGAGGAAGCATGTACCAGAAATTAAAAGACCCATTGTCCGCAGAAATCCGCTAACCAGCAAAAAATCCGCAATATATATTTAAATATGCTTACATATAAAATCCGCGATAGAGTGAAGCGCGATATAGCGAGGGATCACGGTGCACATAGATTCATGCATCTGGATTTTGTTGTGCATACGCACATTTCCACTTTTGTCCATATGTAATGTTTTAGTGTGAATTCTACGCACAGTGTTATGCATGAGGCCCCTGCTCTTTTGCTCCTCCATTTGCAAGGTTATCCCTGTTAATATTCAGATAACTAAAGTCTCCCATAACTATATTACTCTGTAAACTTGCCTTTTTAATATTACTAAAAAGATGCATGTTGAGATTACTCTCAGCTTTGGGAGGTCTACAACACACTCCTAAAATAAGGCCTCTTTCCCTAATGCCTTCCAGGTGAAGCCACATGTCCTCACTAAGATGGGGCTCATTGTCCAACTGAAGAGGACTTGCATTTAAATTCTGTTTGACATAAACAGCAAGACCACCTCCTTTTCTGTTCTCTCTATCCTTCCTAAAAAATGTGCATCCCTCTATGTTACACTCATCCCCATCTTTGTTATTTAGCCTGGTTTATGTTGTTGCTATAATATCATACAGCTCCAACTCACTTGCCTCATTTTTGTTACTTTTAGCATAAAGGCAAACTACTTTTAATGTGTTACTTCTTCTATATTTAAATGTTGGGTTAGAATTTGTATTACTATGCATTTTTATTTCTACACCATTGTTTGTTCGTCCACATATAGTTCTAAACTAGCCTACTCATACTCCTCCCCAATACATTGGTGCCCCTCCGGTTCAGATGTATCCTGTCGCGGTGGAACAGGAGTAAACTCTTCCAAAATTAGTTCTAATGACCCTTAAAACCTATATTCTTCTACCCTGCACCAAGATTTGAGCCACACGTTAAGCCTTCTAATCTCCACAGTCTTACCTGGACTGGTGCATGGCAAAGGCAGAACTTCAGAGATGACTACCTTGCTGGTTGTGCTCATCATCCTGAGACTAAACCCTTTGGATTTGGACTGCAGAACTCAGAGTACCCTAATGTATGTTATTTGTTCTAACATGGACAATGACAACTGGATCCACCCTTCCATGGAGGTCCCCCAGCTGGGCACCCGGAAGGCAACACACTGTGCATGACTCTCTGTCTCTGGAGCAAACCTGTGCTTCAGTCTCCCTAGTTGAGTCCCCAACTACCTCTCTTTTTCTGGGAACTGGTTTTGAGGCGGCCTGTTGGGGCTCCTCATCCCTGCCTACCACCATAGGATCATCAGAGACACCATCCATCTTCCCAAAAACTTGAAAACGTTTTGACACTTCTAATTTGGGGGTTGATGCCCTAGTGCACAGTATCTACCCTTTACCTGTCTGGTCTGGAATACTTCTCCCAGTCCACCTTAGGGGAGAACACTATCTCTCCTAAGGACATCTGGGCCAGTTCTGTCAATTCTCTACTAAAGCTCAGGCCGGCCAGCCAGCCAGCTCTTCTTGTAGTTCAGTGACCTTGAGCTCGAGGTGCTGGATCAGCTGGCACCTTCTGCAGATGTAGCCCTCATAGACGACTGGATCCTCCAAGCCATCACCTAAAAAGTCCAATATCCAACAGGTCTTGCATTGCACTGGCTTCATTGTTAAAATTTGATTCAGGATTACTAAAACTGCCTTTTTTTTTTTTTAATTAAAATTAAATGATTTAACTTAAATGGTAAAACAAAAAAAAAAAAAAAAAAAATATTTGCCAAAGAAAACAGAGTACTGAACTGCTTCAGCTATTTTAAACTTTCTCTCCCCTTAACCTCCTGTATTGTTCTCCCTCTTAACTGCCTGCAGTTTGTCCTTCTATAAGGTTAACTTTTACTTTTCTGTTTTTTCTAACTTTGCGCTTCTCTTATTCCTTACAGAAAAGCTCTCCACTCTGTTTGTATTCCCCCATATTAATAAACCCTTATGCTGTTGCACACTTAAGTGTTCAATCTAAAATAGGTAAATCTTGCTTATTGAATATCTGCTGCTAATTAATTTCTTGCTGTCTTATGTTCTTCTACAGCCCCTTGTGCCTGTTCGGGTGTCTTAACTTCCCCTTTATTGCTTTATTGTTTTTGAAACTAAGGCTGTTTCAGTTACTTATTAACTATTTATTGCTAATACGTGGTTATTTACTTAGAGGTGTCAATATCAGTTACTGTTACTTTCTACCGTGCCTCCTCAATTCTAGCTCAAATACAGATAACAAAAACAAGTACATGTACAGGTACAAGGAACTTTTCCAAGTACACCTCCAAACGCACGCTACTTTTGCTCCTGTGTGGGTAAAAAAAAAAAAGCAAAAAACCTTTCTAGAGGGGAAAAAAGCTTTAAAAATTCCTGCACTGTTCCTTAGCTGCAACCAAAGCCATTTTTTTATAGGAGCAAAATGTATTTTTTTTAATACACAGAAAACCCAAATACTCTCAACACCCTCTCTTCTCTGCAAAGTTGACGTCGGCACATCCTCTCTATTTGTTGAAGCAGGAATGTGTGCCAGGTTGCATAAATGATGTGCCTTAACTATTCACACCAACTCTACTCATAAAACTGACTAGGGGCACAATGGAGTGAAACCATTGCAACACTGTACTTGTAGTGAATCAAGCTGAGGATAGATGGCAGATGCTGCCGGTAGTTTCAAGTAAAAGGATTTGACAAAAATAGCTAAAATTGGTGTACAAAATACACCAGCGTGAATAGTTAAGGGTTAATAAGTTACTGTGAAGTACTTGATTTGAAGTTTAAAAGTAATTCACCTTCTTTTTAAACAACGGATAATGGTACAATGCAATTTAAACAGATTGTATAAAATGTTAAGAACAAAACTCTGTAGATGTTTGCTGCAGAAAGGGACTCTTTTTTTCTTTCTTTCTTTCTTTCTTTGGTATACCTTGGAGTTCCTACAGTCCTAATGTTTTGGAGGCATAGCATTCGCTTCTTAATTGTCATTGAGTGACCCATTTAAGTTAAAATGAAAACTAAATTAAATCATTTGTCTTAAAATAAAAACTAGCTGAAGTAAGTCTTCAGTGAAATTGTCAGAAAATGAGATTTTGTATATATATATACACTAGGGACAATTTAGGATCGCCAATGCACCTAACCTGCATGTCTTTGGACTGTGGGAGGAAACCGGAGCACCCAGAGCAAACCCATGCAGACACAGGGAGGACCCGGGAAGCAAACCCACGTTTCTTTACTGTGAGGCAGCAGCACAACCGCTGTGCAACCGTGCCACCCACGTTCACCTACATTTTTTTTTTTTTTTTTTAATATTCTCAGGTTAAGTTATGAAGTTTTCCAAAGTATTATGTGTCTCACATTACTTGGTAATTCCATTCATTTACAGTTATATGTATGAACAAATGTTGAAAAAATGTTTAATGTTTGTGACTTGTGGAAAATTTATACATAACTACCAATTGCCTGCAGCTCAAAGTTATAGTTAACTTTGTATCTCGCTTTAAAGTAACAATTGTCATGCACTGTAAAAATTTTCTTCCTAATTTTGAATACTTAACTCCTCTTTAATTCCACTTGCTCCTTCTGTCTTAACTTTTTATAAAATTTATATATAAAATTATAGTGCCGTTGGTATTAGAATTACTATGTAAATAATGTACTATATTTGTAGTGTGTTTTTTAAACCAGGGCTAATATTAGTTGACTAGAGCTCCTCAGACTTGAATATGCTACTTACATGACTAAAACATTCCTGCCATTGATCAGTTCTTGCTTTTCTTGGTGTCTGGCCTTTTGAAGGTCACTGCCAAAAGCATTTTTAGAGGAAACTGTGTTTTGTATTTTTATAGGTGGTAAAGTTGTTAACACTGAATCATGTTGTACTTTAACTTATTATAAACAGCAGTGTTGTTTAGAGGCTGCACATTTAGAGGTGGTTCAATAAATTGAGCATTTTAATTTTGGGGTGGTTTTCTGTAATGGTTGAAGTTTGCCAGTGAACATCCAGGCCTGTACTTGTGCCTTCTTGAGCAGGGGGACCTTGCAGGTGCTGCAAGATTTCAATCCATTATGGTATAGCGTGTTACCAATGGTGTTCTTGATGACTGTGGTCCCAACTGCCTTCAGAGAGCTCTTTGGTCTTGCCCATGGTGGTGGAGAGGTTGGAATGGAAGAAATGTAATTTTCCTTTAAAAAGGAATGTTATATATAATTTTATAATAATCCTTTTATACACACAACAATTTGAGATCAGGAGTATCTGTAATTGATTGGCTGTGTGCCTACGTCACACACAGATTAAAATAAATTTGTGGGAGCCAGAATTCTTGGTGGATTGTAGGGGATCAAATACTTACTTCAGTGTTCTCCCTAGCGTCTTTTAGCCAGGCGCTCTGCCCGGCTAATTTAGTTGAGCGCCCAGCAGTCATCTTGCATGACATTGTGAGATAACGGCCACAGATCTACAGGCACAGGCAGATCTCATGATCTGCAGAGATGGCAAGGGACAAGCGGGTGGGTAGGCAAATATTTTAGAAGCAGGATCGCATGTGGTGAGGGGAGAGGCGCGGGGCGGAATTTTGCTGTCACTCAGTGCTGAACAAGCTAATTAATAGCGGGGATGAGGTAGAGCAGAGTTCACAAGCAAGGAGTACGGGGAGATGGGCTTTCAAGGGGGGGGGCTGTACATGGTAATAGCGGGGGCGGAGCGGCAGCTCACTAGCAAAGAGGATGTGGAGGTGGGCGGGCGAGAGGAGGACTGATAAAATAAAAGTATAGTGGAACCAGCCTGTCGGATATCAGAAAAAGGGTGTCCGGAAGTGACGTTTCTGTTCTCAGTGTCAGTGCAGTCTGTGTAGCGTACAGCTGCTCTCTTCTTGTTCAGTACATAGCAAACCAATATATGTGCAGTTGTTTAAGTATTAGGTGTGTTTGGTGTGCAAAAATCCTTGTAGCACTCAGTGTGGTTCCTGTTAAAGTGACTCCCTGTGCTGTTTTTATATTTGCTCATATTTGGACCTATGTCCATATTGCATAAAGTGTGCAGAAACCCTTGCAGCACACAGTGTCCTGAGCAAAAGTTTTGTCACTGAATTGCTGAGGGTTTTATTAAAGTGACCCATCTGCCATTCCTTTTTTTGTTCATATCTTGCCCTGCCGTAGTGCAACTGTGCATTGAATATCCAACAGGCTCCCACTTTCTCACTCAAAAGTCTTATTCATAGGTACTTTTAATTTTTTTTCAAACGTTTTACTAACAGGAGTAAAAAACGTGTTCAGAAAACAACACTGCTCAGTTTTTTCAGAAAAGGGACGCCACAAACTAATGATGGTGCAGTGTCAACTCCTGATGTGGCAATTTCAGACAAAGACATTGCAGAAGCTGGTCCATCAGGGGAAATCTCTTCAGCATACACTCTGCCAACTGATAAATCTAAGCACTGCTTATCCGGCATCAACCAACAATGGTTTAAAGATTTTGATTGGCTAATGGTCAAAGGAAATGGTATGTGGCGCTCACTGTGCATGAAATATTCAAACAAACTCCTCCCAAGGAGGGAGTTACCTTGGGTATACGTGCCATGCACAAGAATTCGAAAAGAAAGCTTGCTGGACCATGAAAAAAGTAAAACCCCCAAAAAAGTACATATATAAATCCATAAAAAAATCCAATAAAAAGTGGGAATAAAAATCAATAGATAAGTCCATTAAAAAAACCTGTGGTTAAAATGCAGTCTAACTCCTCCTGTTCTCAGCCCACCTCCTTCTCTTTCTTCCCGGCTCACCCATTGCTCACGTAGCCAGCAGAGACTCAGCAGCCACGAGCTCCTTTTGGCTGACCTCCATCTTGGCTGCCTCCAGGCATCATGGCCAGATCGTCCGAGGTTGGCTCTCCTCCCTTCTTCCTTCGCGCTCACTTGGTCGCACCTCAGAAGCCTAGGGAGGGCACCTGCCTTGCTTGCCACACTGCACCTGATGTTCAATGGGGCAAACTAGCCCCTAGAGTGCCACACCTAACACTCCTTCACGGGGCCTCAACTCGTGCGGTCTCCTCCTTTCAGGTGGCCAGATCATCCTTCTAAGACTGCCTTTCATGTCCTTTAACTTCCTTCTGTTTCTTTTATTCTTTTATTTCTCCATGTTTGAATTCTTTCCCTTTGAATTCTTCCCTTTTTCTTGTTTCGACTCGTGTGTGTGTGTGTGTGTGTGTGTGTATATGTGTGTGTATGTATGTATGTATGTGTATATATGTGTGTGTGTATGTATGTATGTGTATATATGTGTGTGTATGTATGTGTATATATGTGTGTGTATGTATGTGTGTATATATGTGTGTGTATGTATGTGTGTATATATGTGTATGTATGTATGTGTGTATATATATATATATATATATATATATATGTATGTATATGTATGTGTGTGTGTGTATATATGTATGTATATATATGTATAGATGTGTGTGTATATATGTATGTATATACATATTATATAATATTTATGGAAGAGAAGTTCTGTGATACGGTTAGCATATTTGCAGCTGGAGATCCACAAAGGGAGAAAATGGATCACGTATCATAAAGTAGTTTTTATTCCTGAGCTTTCAGCCCCATTATCAGAGGATAATGCTTAGACTTACAAGAATCAAAGGCAATATATAGCAAAAGTGGGGGGGGGTTGTTGGTTGGAAAAATTTTATTTATTATGAACATGTTCTTCTTAAGTTTGCATATGCTGGATTTATATCCAAACATCTGTTGATGGCGTTCTCATTTGATAGCCAAAATTCGGCCAGCTCTCTGGCACTTTTGGTACTGGCCTTACATTTAACTGGGACAATGTACAAGAAAGATTTATGTCCTGTTGATTTAGTATGCATGTAGATCAGTGATCGTGAGTCCTTTCTTCCGATGGCGTTGCGATGTTCATGTATTCGTGTTGCGATTCTTTTTGAAGTTTGTCCTGTGTATACCGCGGGGCAAGAACTGCATGGAATGCTATAAACTGCGTTTTGTGTTTCTGCTGTCGATTTCTTGTTTTTAGCATTAAAGAGGACTGTGCGCAGATTATTCATAGATTTGTGTGCTATTCTGACGCCTGACTTGGCCAGAATGCGTGCTGCACCTTCAGACACCTTGTGGTGAAAAGGAAGTGAGTACCAGATGGGGTGGGGGTTCTGGTTTAAGTCTATTGTTTGCTGAGTTTTTTGGCGTCTTCTGTGTAAGCTTTGATTGATGAATGTTTTTGAGTATCCATTTGAAGTGAACAGACGGAAAAGATAGCGTCTTTCATTCATTATTGTCTCCTTTGTATTACAATGGGTGTGGACTCTTTTTTGAATAGAGTTTTAACACAGCTCTGTTTATGAGATACTACACTTCGCCAGCAACCACCCTGTATCTTGTCTGCATAGCATTCCTTACGGTAAACACTTGTGGTCAGGGTGGCGTCATTATTTCTTTCAATGTAGATGTCCAGGAAGCTGATGTGTTGGTTCATTTCTTTTTCCATGGTGAATTGGATTGCAGGGAATATTGTGTTGATGTGGTTGTAGAACTCATTCAGCTGGTCATTTTTTAGTATGACGAATGTGTCATCTACGTAGTGTAAAAGAAAAGACACAACTGCACATAAAGGTTTGGGGTTTCCGGCCCCGTATACTGTAAAGAAGTTGCAAATCAAAATTATATAGTCCAGAGTACAATCAATTTCCACTACTGAACCACAATATGGCGTGATGGGGGAACATTTATAGAGGGGACCGGAAATAGACAGAGGAATGCTGGGTAGTGAGTTGTGGTGTATTCTGGGATTCTGACGTCATCAGAGGGAAGGAAGATGCGGAAGTGGAGGAATGGGAGACGGTTCAGGGTGTTGACGTTTCCTTCTTTCTAGGAAAACAAATAGAAAAAGGTTAGTTGCCTGTCCGTCCCGTATGGCTTTCGGATTTCGTGCTACTACCCGGGTCGTTCTACGACTCCCCATGCGCGCGTGCGTGACAGTAGCATATCCAAATTTTGAGTGTGAACTGGGATAGAGCTGCATTTTCAAATCGCTGCATTACCAGTTCCACTAGAAGTCCTGATGAAGGCCCATGGTAGGGGCTGAAAGCTCAGGAATAAAAAGTACTTTATGATACGTGATTCATTTTCTCCCTTTGTGGATCTCCAGCTGCAAATATACAAACCATATCACAGACCTTCTCTTCCATAAATATATATATATATACATATACATATACAGGTACTCGTCGACATACGACCTATGCAAGTTACGACTGTTCGACTTTACGACGCGTTTGACTGTTTCCCCCGCCAGCTGTTGGCAGCGCCAGTTTCCCGCACTCTCAAGTCTCGCTATGCAGCAGTAAAAATATACGCAGCAGTGTTGCCCCACGTGTGTTTGTGTCTTGTTGTTTTGGCAATTTTCGATAATAATATAACCCTAACATATAACCCTATAATATTAACACTAATAGCAGCTTTCTACTCAAAACGGCAAACTTGAGAAGCTGCCAGCATCAAACCCAGAAGCTCTTGATTGGGCAGTTCTTAGGATTGCACTACGCAAGCAGTCGCATCAACTGCTTACCGCAACCTGCTTTCTTTTTTCTTCTTGAATAAAAGCGCACTTGTTCTGTTATACTTGTACTTGTGAAAGTGTTTGTTTGATATTTGGACTTCAGGCTTCACACCAGTCATTCTCAGTCACACACACCACTCACATCCACATCCACAGTTATCCCAGTCTCGTTCGTGCACAAGTTTTATATACAATCATCACATTCAAATGTTAACAGTTCCCACACACAACTGCTGACTCCCAATCAAGAGCTTCTGGGTTCGATGCTAGCAGCTTCTCGAGTTTACCGCTTTGAGTAGAGAGCTGCTGTTATTGTTAATATTATACAATAAAAACATACATTTGATTTACGTCTGTAACAACCGCTGTAAATTTATAGTGCTTGTCAAAGTTAGCGTTCACGCTCGCCCCGATCTGACACTGCTCTTTTCAAATAAAGACGCGCTATAACAGAGGTGAACTCAGATCAGAGAAAACAGAAGCCCTCCCCGCAAGAAATGTCGACTCACAGTGTATGAATGCCGTATGGAAGAAGTGTGTTAAACGTTATGTAAATACTTTTGCTGGATTTAACAGTGAACAAGAACTTGATGAGATTCGTGAAGAAATAGTGAAACTGTCAAAAGACCTTTCATTGGAATGTGAAATGGAAGATGTCGAGGAGTTGCTAGACCGGGAATCAGGTGAACTTATGAATGAAGAGCTGATAGAATTGGAAGAAGAAAGAGTGGCGGAAGAAGAAACAAGAGAATTGGAGTAAGACGAAGAGGAGGAGGTGCCACAAAGAATGTTCACCACAAAGGGATTGTCAGAAGATTTATCTCTACTGAATAAACTCCTCGCTCATTTTGAAAAAATGGACCCAAATATTGAACGATTTGCGAGGATTGAACGGATGGCACGCAACACATTTCGTCCTTATTGCGAAATTTATGAAGAGAAAAAAAAACCAAACAATTCAGACGAAGCTCACTATGTTTATGAAAAGAGCAACTCCTCCCATCACCCCGTCCGCAGCCTCGCCTGATCTGATGAAGGCGATATCGACAACCCGCAGCCAAGCACCAGTGGTGCCAGGAATTAAATGTACAGTACAGTATTTCTTGTTTTGTACGTTTTCCACATATTAAACAAATTGTACTGTAGTATGCTGTGTTTGTCTTAGAAAGTAAGAAAATGTTGATAAAATATTACTTTAAGATGATTACAATATTATTACCCAGTCTAATATTCTTACCTTAAATTAACATAGGCCGACTTACGTCCAGATCAACTTACAACCAGTCAGTCGGAACCAATCGCGGTCGTAAGTCGACAAGTACCTGTATGTGTATATATATATATATATATATATATAAAATATATATATATATATATATATATATAAAATATATATATATATATATATATATAAAATATATATATATATATATATATATATATATAAAATATATATATATATATATATATATATATATATATAAAATATATATATATATAAAATATATATATATATATATATATAAAATATATATATATATATATATATAAAATATATATATATATATATATATATATATATAAAATATATATATATATAAAATATATATATAAAATATATATATATATATATATATATATAAAATATATATATATATATATATATATAAAATATATATATATATATATATATATATATATATAAAATATATATATATATATATATATATATATATATAAAATATATATATATATATATATATATATATATATAAAATATATATATATATATATATATATATATGTAGAGAAAAGCCAAGCAAAATAACACCTTTTATTGGCTAACTAGAAAGATTACAATATGCAAGCTTTCAAGGCAACTCAGGCCCCTTCTTCAGGCAAGATGTAATAATGTAGTAATATATATAAAATATATATATATATATATATATATATATAAAATATATATATATATATATATATATATATATAAAAATATATATATATATATATATATATATATATAAAATATATATATATATATATATATATATATATAAAATATATATATATATATATATATATATATATAAAATATATATATATATATATATATATATATATATATATAAAATATATATATATATATATATATATATATATATAAAATATATATATATATATATATATATATATATATATATATATATAAAATATATATATATATATATATATATATATAAAATATATATATATATATATATATATATATAAAATATATATAATATAAAATATATATATACTAGCAAAATACCCGCGCTTCGCAGCGGCAAAGTACTGCTTTAAAATTTTTATTAAGAAGAAAAGTAAACCTTTTTAAACTGAGGGAAAATATACCAATAATTATTTGTTAAGGATCTCTTTGTATACCACGTTGTCAGTTCAGCCCTCCGGTTGTAATATGACCAAGCTGTGCGCTGAGCTTACTCTTCAGCATGCAACGTATAGCTGGCCATGTGAAAAGCAATCTTGCCTCAAATCAATGCCAACCTTTTGTAGGGTCTGTCCCTGAGACTTACTAATTGTCACTGCGAAGCAGAGCCTTACTGGAAATTGGAGGCGTTTGAATTGAAATGGGTTTCATCGATAAACTCTCAAAAGCTGGATGCGAAGTTAAACATTCATAAACATCAAAGTGTCCACTACTCAAATCGTCACCTGTGAATCTAAGATGTTTAAGAGGCATTGCCGGTTGTCCAAAGATGTAAAATATTTGGCCATTTCGGTACACTTGAAAGCGACAACCGAACAATTCAGCGGCAGCCATCAACTCACATGCAGAACCACAGGTGAAGGGCTTAAGCATTTCACTCTTATATAGAGGACTATTTCATTTTTGTTAGGTAGAATGCCCAGAGGGGACTGGGCGGTCTTGTGGCCTGGAACCCCAGCAGATTTTATTTTTTTCTCCAGCCGTCTGGATTTTTTTTTGTTTGTTTTTTCTGTCCTCCCTGGCCATTGGACCTTTCTCTATTCTATGTTAACTAATGTTGCCTTATTTCAATTTCTTACTTTGTCTTTTATTTTTGTTTTCTTCATTATGTAAAGCACTTTGAGCTACTTTTTTGTATGAAAATGTGCTATATAAATAAATGTTGTTGTTGTTATAGTGCTCCTTTGTAGTATAATTATCTCTTGTACCGTCATCAGTCCACACCTTGAACCTGTCCCAGTCATTCAATACATAAGACACAATGTTCCTCCGGATATCAAGAGTGAGCCTGATATGGCCATGCAATATGTAACACAGAGAATGGAAAAGGCAGTCACCATCTCCGGGCATGGAAACCACTCGGTAAGTGACAGTTCTTTGATCGATGGTGATCACCTCGATAGACATGTTAATGGGGGTACGGTTGGAACAATAAAGGAAATGGGTATCTGAACAATGTAAACTAAGTCTAAAATACCTACACAATAACTATAATTGTAATAAACGAACAATAAAACAGTGGAGAAGCCGTGGATTAAATAAAAAGGTTGCTGTTATCAGCAGGGAGACGTGAATACCGTGGCAAAGCAAGGAAGGGAATGAAGAGACCGGAGCGATGGACGGCCTTATATAGGCAGGCAGCCAACTAAGTGGGAGGCGTGAGGATGGGGGACCGAACACCGCCTCACACGGCAACCGAGCTGCAGGCTATGGACGTATATATGTACATAAAGTAGGATTCAGTTAGCATTGGAAACCCGCGTACCAAATTTCTTGAAGATGGGCCCATAACTAACAAAGACCATTGGAAAGTTCAATATGGCGGCTGACAGTGGCGTCATACCACCGAAATAAGTACGTACATCGGTTTCAGTTAGCGCAGGGAAGCCGCCTACCAAATTTCGTGAAGATGGGGCCATAAATAAGAAAGTTTAACATGGCGGATGTTGTCGACCGTTATGACCGTTACGCGTAGAATTTCGAAATGAAACCTGCCTAACTTTTGTAAGTAAGCTATAAGGAATCAGCCTGCCAAATTTTAGCCTTCCACCTACACGGGAAGTTGGACAATTAGTGATGAGTGAGTGAGTGAGTCAGTCAGTCAGTGAGTCAGTGAGGGCTTTGCCTTTTATTAATTAGTATAGATATATACACACACATATACATATATATATATATACTAGCAAAATACCCGCGCTTCGCAGCGGAGAAGTAGTGTGTTAAAGAGGTTATGAAAAAAAAAAAGGAAACATTTTAAAAATAACGTAACATGATTGTCAATGTAATTGTGTTGTCATTGTTATGAGTGTTGCTGTCATATATATATAATATATAATATAATATATATATATAGCAAAATACCCGCGCTTCGCAGCGGAGAAGTAGTGTGTTGAAGAGGTTATGTAAACATATATATATATATATATATATATATATATATATATACATATACAAATTTACATATCTACATATAGATATATCTACTTACTGGCTCCTGTATTTAGGATATAACGGGTTGGATAATGGATGGATGGACATCTGTATGCATAGCCCTATTTGCCCGTTTTCGTTTTTTTTCTTTCTTCAGTAATATTTCAGTAAACCCGGAGCTTGTCAGTTCACATCCTGGTACTGACACCACTGTGTGACCCTGAGGAAGTCACTTCACCTGCCTGTGCTGCAAAAAACAAAAGTAATGTAACAAATTGTACCTCAGATGTTGCAAGTTGCTGGAATAAAGGCATAAGTAAAATAGATAAATATGTATTATACACATAGGAACTATTCATTTATTTTCAGTTAAGTCATCTGCAGCAAACTTTTATAAATGAGGGTTTCTAATTTTTAGATAGTGGAAACTGTTTCTTCTTCATTGACGTTTTCTCTTGGAGAGCTTTTTTCATTTCATTGAAAATTAAAGCAGCAGCTGCCAAAATATGTAGCTTTCTTATTAATTTTTCAACATTGTGTAAAATAAATGTATAAAGTAACATAAAAGGTTTAAATACTGGTTATCCTTTTACACTAAAATATTACTAAAGAGATACAAAAAAAGTAAAATGGATATGTTCTTTTTTCTTTAAGGAGATTAAATATTACTGAAGAAAGAAAAAAAAAACTAAAACAGCCAAATGGGGCTATGCATACGAACTTAAAAGGTTTAAATAAAACAGAAATATATATTTTATTTTTACTTGCTTAACTTGTGGAGGGTGTATCCTGTAGCAAAGCCCTAACTTTTTTCGTGAAAGCCCGTTTCAGTCAATAAGTCTTAAAAAAAGGTATAAAGATATTGACAATAAGCTAAGCAAACCCAGGAAGACATGGAATCGTTTAAATCAAGTATCATTACATCTTCCTTTCTTAAAGAGAAGTAAGGCAGTACTTATAAGCTTACATTATATATATATATATATATATCTATCTATATATACAGTGGTGTGAAAAACTATTTGCCCCCTTCCTGATTTCTTATTCTTTTGCATGTTTGTCACACAAAATGTTTCTGATCATCAAACACATTTAACCATTAGTCAAATATAACACAAGTAAACACAAAATGCAGTTTTTAAATGATGGTGTTTATTATTTAGGGAGAAAAAAAAATCCAAACCTACATGGCCCTGTGTGAAAAAGTATTTGCCCCCTTGTTAAAAAATAACCTAACTGTGGTGTATCACACCTGAGTTCAATTTCCGTAGCCACCCCCAGGCCTGATTACTGCCACACCTGTTTCAATCAAGAAATCACTTAAATAGGAGCTGCCTGACACAGAGAAGTAGACCAAAAGCACCTCAAAAGCTAGACATCATGCCAAGATACAAAGAAATTCAGGAACAAATGAGAACAGAAGTAATTGAGATCTATCAGTCTGGTAAAGGTTATAAAGCCATTTCTAAAGCTTTGGGACTCCAGCGAACCACAGTGAGAGCCATTATCCACAAATGGCAAAAACATGGAACAGTGGTGAACCTTTCCAGGAGTGGCCGGCCGACCAAAATTACCCCAAGAGCGCAGAGATGACTCATCCGAGAGGTCACAAAAGACCCCAGGACAACGTCTAAAGAACTGCAGGCCTCACTTTCCTCAATTAAGGTCAGTGTTCACGACTCCACCATAAGAAAGAGACTGGGCAAAAACGGCCTGCATGGCAGATTTCCAAGAAGCAAACCACTGTTAAGCAAAAAGAACATTAGGGCTCGTCTCAATTTTGCTAAGAAACATCTCAATGATTGCCAAGACTTTTGGGAAAATACCTTGTGGACTGATGAGTCAAAAGTTGAACTTTTTGGAAGGCAAATGTCCCGTTACATCTGGCGTAAAAGGAACACAGCATTTCAGAAAAAGAACATCATACCAACAGTAAAATATGGTGGTGGTAGTGTGATGGTCTGGGGTTGTTTTGCTGCTTCAGGACCTGGAAGGCTTGCTGTGATAGATGGAACCATGAATTCTACTGTCTACCAAAAAATCCTGAAGGAGAATGTCCGGCCATCTGTTCGTCAACTCAAGCTGAAGCGATCTTGGGTGCTGCAACAAGACTATGACCCAAAACACACCAGCAAATCCACCTCTGAATGGCTGAAGAAAAACAAAATGAAGACTTTGGAGTGGCCTAGTCAAAGTCCTGACCTGAATCCAATTGAGATGCTATGGCATGACCTTAAAAAGGCGGTTCATGCTAGAAAACCCTCAAATAAAGCTGAATTACAACAATTTTGCAAAGATGAGTGGGCCAAAATTCCTCCAGAGCGCTGTAAAAGACTCATTGTACGTTATCGCAAACGCTTGATTGCAGTTATTGCTGCTAAGGGTGGCCCAACCAGTTATTAGGTTCAGGGGGGCAATTACTTTTTCACACAGGGCTATGTAGGTTTGGATTTTTTTTTCTCCCTAAATAATAAAAACGACCATTTACAAACTGCATTTTGTGTTTACTTGTGTTATATTTGACTAATGGTTAAATGTGTTTGATGATCAGAAACATTTTGTGTGACAAACATGCAAAAGAATAAGAAATCAGGAAGGGGGCAAATAGTTTTTCACACCACTGTATATATCTATATATATATATCTATATATATATATCTATATATATATATCTATATATATATATATATATATATATATACATCTATATATATATATATACATCTATATATATATATCTATATATATATATATATATAATACATCTATATATATATATATATATATCTATATCTATATCTATATCTAAATCCCCGCGAAGTACTGCTTTTAAATTTTTATTAAGAAGGAAAGCTTTTTAAATTGAGGGAAAATATCCCAATAGCAATTTGTTAAGGATATGTTTTTTTGTGAAGCAGCCTTAACACAGCTTTTCCGCTGTTTTATAAACGAACGCCATATAAGGTCTTCCTTTTTCCTTGCTTCGCCAAGGAAGGAGCCTTTTTATTAAATCCAAGGGTTCTTCGCTTTTTTTTTTTGTTTGTTTATTACAATTGTTATAGTTCTGTTTGTATACGACGTTGTCAGTTCAGCACTCAGTTTGTAATATGACCAAGCTGTGCAAGCTTACTGTTAAGAATGCAACGTATAGTTGTACATGAGTAAAGCAATCTTGCCTCAAATCCGTGGCAACCTTTTGTAGGTCTATGAACTTAATTTAAAGTTTAGGTTTACATGGTGCTTTCTTTCTGAAGTACCTACACTCATGAATATGTCTGTATGCGTCAGTCGCTCAAATCCCCGCGCTTCGCACCGGTGAAGTACTGCTTTTAAATGTTTATTAAGAAGAAAAGAAAACCTTTTAAAATTGAGGGAAAATATACCAATAACAGTTTGTTAAGGATCTGTTTTTTTGTGAAGCTGCCTTCACTCGAGTGATCACTTTGAGCTGACTTGTTGGCTAACCATAAGCGTTACCTGGTAGGTTACCACCCATACAATCAGATTGTGAATCAGACTACGAATGCCGTGAATGTAATTACCCCGATGTACATGCTGTCAAATAAACGAACCACACTCCGTGGCGCAATTTTAGGGGCTTCGCCTCTAGCACTGACGTCCGAGGTTCGATTCCCGTAAGGGAGTGAAGTGAGTGGGTGGTTACCTACCAGGTAACGCTTATGGTTGGCCAGCAAGTCAGGTAACATCAGCCACGGTGCCTTCAGTTGTGAGAAGCAGATCATAGAATGGATGAAAATAGTTTACTGTCAAATAATGCAAAGAGTACGCGACACGTCTTTCCCCCTTATCCTTGGCTCATCAGGCGTACACACTCACTGCACTCGCTTACGGTAATCGAACCTCGGACGTCAGTGGTAGAGGGGCTTCGTAGCGGTGAAGTATTGCTTTTAAATTTTAATTAAGAAGAAAAGAAAACCTTTTTAAATTAAGTCTTAAAAAGAGGTGTAAAGATATTGACAATAAGCTACGCAAACCCACCAAGACATGCAATCGTTTAAATCAAGGCACGAGTCGAAAAACACCATCCCATAATATTAGTTAACGATTAACACATTTCTATATGTATTGTAAGCATACAATACAACTGATAATATGTTGCGCATATTTATCTGGTGTATTGACATTTTTGCACGTTTAACGGCTGAAATCCAGTTCCAGTTATGACCATTACGCGTAGAATTTCGAAATGAAACCTGCCTAACGTTTGTAAGTAAGCTGTAAGGAATGAGCCTGCCAAATTTCAGCCTTCTACCTACACGGGAAGTTGGAGAATTAGTGATGAGTGAGTCAGTCAAACAGGTTCCAGTTATGACCATTACGCGTAGAATTTCGAAATGAAACCTGCCTAACTTTTTTAAGTAAGCTGTAAGGAATGAGCCTGCCAAATTTCAGCCTTCTACCTACACGGGAAGTTGGAGAATTAGTGATGAGTGAGTCAGTCAAACAGGTTCCAGTTATGACCATTACGCGTAGAATTTCGAAATGAAACCTGCCTAACTTTTGTAAGTAAGCTGTAAGGAATGAGCCTGCCAAATTTCAGCCTTCTACCTACACGGGAAGTTGGAGAATTAGTGATGAGTGAGTCAGTCAGTCAGTCAGTCAGTGAGGGCTTTGCCTTTTATTAGTATAGATATATATATATATATATATATATATAAAATTGAAGGCCTACCAATTTATATAATATATATACAGTGGAACCTCGGTTCACGACCATAATTCGTTCCAAAACTCTGGTCGTAAACCGATTTTGGCAGTGAACCGCAGCAATTTCCCCCATAGGATTGTATGTAAATACAATTAGTCCGTTCCAGACCGTACGAACTGTATGTAAATATATATTTTTATTTTTAAGCACAAATATAGTTAATTATACCATAGAATGCACAGCGTAATAGTAAACTAAATGTAAAAACATTGAGTAACACTGAGAAAACCTTGAACAACAGAGAAAACGGAACACTGCAATAGTTCGCGCTATAGTGCTAGGAACTGCTCAATAAAAACACTTTTTTTTTTTTTTTAATGAGTTTTAAGCAGGGGAAAAAATGAACATTTGAAAAATCCGTAATTTTAATAAACCACCAAGAAAAGTAACATTGCAACAATGCAGGCTATGATCCGATCACTGTAAACAGAACTGAAAACAAAAACAAGCCTTCTCTACCTTATGCCTCCCTACCTCTCTCGCTCGCTCGCTCCCTCGCACGCGCGCACCTGTGCGTGCGCGTCTGTCTCTCTCCTGTGCTGCCTGTGTGTGTGCGCGGCTCTCTCCTGTGCTGCCTGTGTGTGTGCGCGGCTCTCTCCTGTGCTGCCTGTGTGTGTGCGCGGCTCTCTCCTGTGCTGCCTGTGTGTGTGCGCGGCTCTCTCCTGTGCTGTCTGTGTGTGTGCGTCTCTCTCTTGCGCGCGCTCCTGTGTGTGCACGCGTCTGTCTCTCTCTCGTGCTGTGTGTGATTGTGTGTCGCGCTCTCTCGCTCTCTCTTGCTCGCTGCACAGGGAGAGACTGTACATGTACAAACCGAAAGGGAACCTGGCTTGTTCGTATACCGAGTGTGTGGTCATGAACAGATGCAAAAGTTTGGCGAACTTTTTGGTCGTAAACCGATTTGTACGTGTACCGAGACGTTCGTGAACTAAGGTTCCACTGTATATATTGTGGAAAGCATACCCCCGGACACAGACAGACAGACACCAGAATGTCCAAAACATACTTCTTTTATTTCTTTTCGCACCACAATGCCTTCCTCTACCAACTCTTTCTTCTTTCTCTTTCTTTTCTTCTCTCTCTTTCTCACCGCCTCTCCCCTCCTCACAAGCTTTGTCTCCTTCCTCCCAACTCTGGCTCAGCTTCTGGAGGGAGGCAGTCCCTTATGTACTGACCCGGATGAGCTCCAGGTGCTCCCCTTGACGACACTTCCTGGTGTGGCGGAAGTGTCGAGAGCCCACGGAAGCCCTCTGGGTGCCCCTGGGAATTCTTCCGGCAGCACTTCCTGGTGTGGCGGAAGTGCTGCCATCCAGGACTTCACAACTGTCTGGGCGCCCCCCTGGTGGTGGCCACGTCCTCCGGTAGGGATGAGTGTCCCAGCTCCGGTCCAGTGGCCCATAAGTA
Source organism: Erpetoichthys calabaricus (assembly GCF_900747795.2). NCBI lineage: Eukaryota > Metazoa > Chordata > Cladistia > Polypteriformes > Polypteridae > Erpetoichthys > Erpetoichthys calabaricus. The sequence goes on from NC_041398.2 coordinate 166,867,335, forward strand.
GACCCGGGCGGCTGCCCCCTTGTGGCCCAGGGGAGGTATTGTCCATCACGGGGACCATCCAGGCGTCCTGGCTGGGTAGGGTCCCCATCCATCTGGGACACTGCCCCAGCACCAGCGGAAGCCGGTATGGCAAAGCGGCCTTCCCGCGAGGGCTATGTGTTTCCCATGGCGGGGCGCCGGCATACCATCGTCCATGGTCTGGTCCTGCAAAACATGATATAAAAGAGGCGGAGACATCGTCCCGACGCCGCCTACTGGCATACGGACAATGTCTCCACAGATGACCGGCCCCATGGCACTTGTAACATTGGCGGCCCCTTGCCTTTCTGGTGTGCTCCGGACCTGAAAACAAGACTGGAACGGCCGTGCCTGTTTCTCCTCAGTTGGGTTTGGGACTGCTCTCCACCGCCGTGGAGAAAGCTCTCTCACCACCTGCGAGCTTTCCGGACCCCGGTTCTTTCTGTCGGGAGACCCCCCCCCTTCTTTCTCCATGGCCTCCCGTCACTCTGGGGTGCTGTAACAGCCTGGATCCCCTTATGGGACAAAGAGGGACCCCGTGCTGTTTGCACTCCTCTCGATCAGGTTCCGAGTGCTGCAGCTTCTTGGAGTGGGGCGGTTTGGGTGCCGACACATACAAGCCGGCACCGTCCCCCCGTCTCTTCTCCCGCTGCTTGCTCAGTACTCGTTCCCCGATCTACTGTTGGACGCCCTGCTGTTCGACTCCAGTCACTGCCGTCACTGGTCCCTTCGCTAGGGCTTCCCCTTTCCTTTACGGTGCTGGTAATACTTACCTGCACCACATCAACGCTCTGGCTGGAGAATCCCACGGTGTACTTACCACCCCCCCACTGCTTTATGGTCATCAGGGAAGCCTCCGTTTTCTTTTCCAGCCCGTCGATCACCTCTCGCATCAAGTGCAGGACCTGAAACAGCGACTGTATGGGCCGAAGGGCTTCCTCCAGCTCTCATACAGCCGCCAGCAAAACCAAAACATCAGCCGGCGCGGAACTTAGTTTGTTCAGTTTTCCCGTCCGGCTGAGAGCTATGGAGCTCTTGCGCCTGCTCAGTTGGGTCTTCGACCGTCCCAGGATTGACGTTCGTTAGTCCCGCCTTCGACCACTCACTGGCAGGTACACAACACACTCCATCCAATCCTGTGCCTGTCTCTGGGAGGGACTTCCAGTCCTCCAGTGCTCCCTCCACCCTATGAGCGGACTCGGTCGGGGAAGAGTCTTCCGGGCAGCTTCCGCCCCGCAGCCCTTCTGCAGTTAGCAGTGGCTTCGTCCCCCATTGTCGTCTCACCATCACTACATGGGTCGGCATGCTTTGACCACAGACGTGGATTCAGGCAATCCCCTGCTAAAAAGCAAGACCAGGGGACAGCAGGGTAAGCCCCGCCAAGTGTATTGTCGTCATACGCAAGGCTTACCTCCCGAATCCCGTCTTCTTGAGCGTGCTGTGGCTGGTTGGTCTCTTCCGTTGCCCCGCTGACCCATGCATCCGGGATGATGACACGGGGTACAGGCATCGCTACCTTCAGGGCGTTTTTGCCCTTCTTCCTCCCCATGGTGCTGGATGTCCGTTAGACGCGGTCCTTGGCGAGCATTTTCTGGAGTTGTAGGCCCAGGAATGCGTGCCGCAGTAGGCGTGCGTCTTCGTCTGCTGTGCGGGCAGCCTCCACAAAATTGTTTTTTTGAAAACGGGGTCCCCTCCTTTTAGCAGGAGGAGGGCCCCACGTTGGGCACCATTGTGGAAAGCATACCCCCGGACACATACCGACAGACACCAGAATGTCCAAAACACACTTCTTTTATTTCTTTTTGCACCACAATGCCTTCCTCTACCAACTCTTTCTTCTTTCTCTTTCTTTTCTTCTCAGTCTTTCTCACTTCCTCTCCCCTCCTCACAAGCTTTGTCTCCTTCCTACCAACTCTGGCTCAGCTTCTGTATATATATATATATATATATATATATATATATATATATATATATATATATATATAGTCACAAGAATGAGTCGGAGACATCATAAAGAGTTGGGCCAGCCACCCGTATAATATGCTTGGCTGCAAAATTGCTTTGTTAGATACAAATTGTTGATAGGTTGGAGTCCAGAACAGAACTGCCTGTACTGAGGCAAGATGGCTGTTTTAAAGGCCTAGAAAGGAAATGACGTCAACGGGCAGGAACTGGGAGTGTCTTCCTCAGGCTCAGAAGTGACGTCATCCTTGGGGCTGGCAAGAGGCGGGATTTCCTGGGAAAGGTCTGCAAGGGACTGAGAGAGATGGTCAGTACATTCCGCCGCCCCCTGGCCTGGCATAGAATTACTAGTGAGTAAGCCCTACAGCTGTTTCCCATGCGCACATGTGTGACAATATATACAGTGAACCCCCGTTTATCATGGTTAATCCATTCCAGACTCTATCGTGATAAATTAATTTTCGCGAAGTAGGATTCTTTATTTATAAATCTAATATTTTCGCAGTTAGAGTATAGAAAACCTGTTTACGACCTTCTAAATACGTTTTTTAACATTATTAGAGCCCTCTAGACATGAAATAACACCCTTTAGTCACCATTACACTCATATTACCCAATATATTAGACAAAATAAGAGAAAATAAGACGTATTAGATGTTACAAATATCATTACTAGGCTCACCCTCCTTTTAAGGCAACCGACTTTTATCCTCAATTTGTGTGCGCTCCATGTGTACATCAGACATGTAAGTGTAGGGAATGAGAACATCAAAGTGCCCATTCATAACATCTCCCGAAAACCTAAGTTTTTTTTTTTTTTATCCCCTCGAGTGCCTGTCCAAATGTCAGCCCGAATCTGT